>NW_027272591.1:0-102500 GCF_040938485.1 Diadema antillarum | reverse complement strand
TATAGGAATGTATGTTTGTCGGGGGAGGGGTAGCAACATTGTGCTTTTAGGCTGTCGGGCTTCATTACAGGTAGTGCGGATCAATGAGCGCAAATACGCGTCCGTTTTCTTTGTTTTGTCATTGATGAGTGTGTTCGAGGACATCGAGATCCAGACTGCTTCCCGCCGGCAAAACGTGCTCTGAAGATTATACCAAAAGCAGCGCATATCTTATACTTATGTTGATGTGGGTTTCTGAAGATTGTAACAGATATATGGGCCATCATGAGGTTATCATGAAAAGGCACTTTATTGTATTATAATATACCAATGTTATCGAACATTTACATTACTATAGTACTTTAATGGCCCATATCTCAACTATACATCCATTTTGAACAAAAATTCACACTTTACAAATATAACATATGTAATATCATTGTATATATCATACGATATATATATGATATTATCATCATTTTGTGCTGTCTAGTTTATTTTTCCTATCTGTACATGTTGGACACTTCTGTACAAAATTACAGCGCTGTGTTACCCATAATCGTGGTAAAATTTTTGAACACGTGGAGTCAGGTTTTAACGTACATTTGCCTATCTCCAACTATTTTTGCCTTTCACCTCTAAGAAGTAGGACTCTTAGAAAATACCTCTGTTTCTTTGATTGTTTTTGTCTGTGTCTAAATCGTTATATTTGTGTGGTAATTACACGTGATGACATATTCTCCCTCCGTCTATCAATTTCTCTTATATCAAGAGGATTGGAAGCAAAAATGATTCCACGTGTCATAATTATGTATCTTATGTAGGCATTAAAAAGTATGATAACAACTCACTCATTCTTTCTCCCTCTCTCTTTTTCTCTCACTTAATGTTCAGATGCATTAAGCTGCTACCACTGCAACTCTGAGAGTCAATGTCAAACGCCAGAACAACGAGAGTGTAACAGCGAATTCGACGCATGCGTAATACAGACCTCTTGGAAAGGTAGGTCCTTGGCCATGGGTTGGTGGCGCTGTTTACACTAGAGCATTGGTAGTCCCTTGGTGTGAAGGGTGCATATTCGAGAATGTCAAAAGGCAGAGGATTCTTTACGATCACATCATGATGATTTTAGAGATTATTCATATTCGTTCTAATGTAATGTATATTTAGATTATATGCCCCTCATGCACATGCATCTGCACCTTTTCCTACATAAAAGTAAATGATTTAAACGTTTGTTCCTGAGTTGCCACACTTTCAAGTTTTGCTCCTTGTTGGAGCCCCCTCAACCCCATTAAAACATTCCACAATTGAAATCACACTTTATGTTTGGCTGTAATCACGATAAGCCCGTATTATATTTTGATAATTTCCCTCACGAAATAAGAACGTACCCGTTGCTTCATTATCTTGTGCATGATTTTTCTTTGCAAACTTTGTTTATGAAAAAGCTTCAGAAAAGGCGATGAATGAAAATGAAAATCAATATGACATGCAAATGGTATTTATGTATTCTTTTGTGTTTAGATAAATTTCTTTAAAAACACGGAAATAGATTTTTAATGTAATGAATTTAATGGTCTTCCGTAAAACCGAGTCAGAATGTATTGTACAGTGATCAATCTGCCCAATCTATGACCTCAATGCAGGCATAGCAAGAATTGTAAGTAAATCCTTCTGTTTTCTACTCTTCTTCTTTTATTTCAGAGCACTCTAATAATGCTGTAACAATCGAAGAGTTTGTTCGCAAAAACTGATAAGTCCATTTTTGTAGATTTTGAAGTATGGTCTCTGTCATAAAGTACAAAATAATACATTTTAAATGATATATTGGTCACTACATATAAAGGTACATTTTTGAAGTTATGGTTTAAAGAATCAAAGAATTTCTTATTAGTCTCTTTATTTTTCTTGACCTTTAATCGCAAATATCTCCATTTTGCAAATATGGACTTATCGGTTTTTGCGAACAAACTCTTCATTCAGGTGAATGAATTGTGCTTGTAGAGGCAGTATTTGAAGAGATTGATCGCAAAACGAATCATCTCCTTTCTTGTGATTTTGAGATTTTGCAATTGAAGCCGCTATAAAGAAGAAAATATGGGACATTGTGCGTATTTCTTGTTATTCAACAGGCGAATTATTTTTTGGAAAGGTTTCACTTTGCTCTATCTCTATTTGGACTGACATTAAAATGTATGAAAATGAAGCTTACCTCGTTTTGCTATCAAACTTTTTGTTTGGTTGGTTTGTTTTCTTGTTGAAAAACAAACAAACTAGTTTTGGGGTAGCTAATTTCCTCTGTCTACTCATCTTTCTTAATGGTTTCTACACACAGGTAGTTTATACAGTGAGATGACCATGTCACGTTATTGCGGGTTCGTGTCGGAGTGCCCCAGGGAGTCGCTGGACAGAACGCCCTTTTGCAACCAAACGGAAGGGAAACTCACGTGTACTATATGTTGCAAGGAAAACCTATGCAATAACGGCGGAAAGGGCAAGCTACTGCGGCCTCCCCCGTGCCCGCCCGTGCCCGAGCCGCTGGTAAAGCGACTTGCCGAGAACGTCTGCGAGGTCGAGGAAGAGGAGCAGTCCTGCTCGACGTCGCTATGGTGGACAGGTGGGTTTTCGCAGTGCGAGGTCAACGACCTGAGGTCGATATCCTCATCCATGTCCTCGTAACTAATTTGGAGTAGAAAGCCAAAGAGGAGGAGGGAAAGTTTATACATGACAGACGAACCGATGAAAAAAAAATATGAGGACATCTGGCAGTCTTTATGTGGTGGTATATTACTAGTATATAAATATATGTAAATAATTATATACATGATAATAATATCATGTTCATAGGTGTATTTCTGAAAATGGAAAAAAAATGTTAGAGTAATAGACTTGCACTATTCGATGGCTTTAATGATGTTTTGCAGTTGCCAATTCTTGTGTCATTAGTGACTTTACCAACATATTAGGAAATTAAATGACATAAGATCCCAACAACATCGTAAAATCATTGTCTTCTGAAGTTATTTGTGTGAATTCTTACATGTCTTGATTACTTGAGAGAAGAAAGTATGCAAGTCGTATTGCTATCCGTGTTTACATTTTAAATTTTCTCTCACTTCTCCAGAGGAAAGCACCGTGGTGAATGTGATGGCAATTTGCGAAGAATCCAACTCCACCGATGTTTCATACAGCCTTGTGGGCCACACAAACTCGTGTACGAACGATAATCAGAACGAAACTGGCATTTGCATCACGTGCTGTGCGGATGGCCTGTGCTCGAACGCGAAGAACCAATCAGCGACTGTTTTCCCCATCCTTCTATGCCTATTGGTCAGATGGCTGATGACGTCGTGACGGCACAAAGCGGGCAATATACTTTCTTATTGAGACCCTTATCCACCGATATATTATCGTTGTTTTACGAGACTGAATAAGCTATTCAAAATGTTGACGCAGTGTAACATTTTCTTTCATTTTGCCTTTGGATGACGAAGCATTATATTATAGTCTGTGAATACCTTTATAATATCGTGTACGGGAGAGTAGAATATCGTGAAAAATACCTGTCATTCGAAACAGAGAGGACGTTTTATTTGGTGAGATATGTAGATGTCATAATCGATGACACTTGAATCCCAATTTGAAGAGCAATATATTATCATAGAGAATATGACAGCCATAACACATACCTCGTTTGGTCTTATGTTAGATATTCGTCAGCGGAAAATGAGACGATTATACGTTTCATTTCACTGTAGAAATGTATTCTGTGACAGAGAGTACCCTAATGTCGTTTCACCTAATCATGGAGCTGCTTATGTGTGAATCTTGAAATGAATTTCATTATTTAAATCAGTCCCAAGTGGTAGTTTCATAATAAAGACTAAGAAGATAAGCCCAGAACGAGATAAATCTATGTTAAAGACCGTTGAGAATCCTCGCTAAAAAGGCAACATTTGAGGAAGAGAGGTTCGAAGAGAGGTTGTGACTAGCAATCGCAATAGCTCCCTCCTGCTTGATGACCCCCTGAAAGAAACTAATGGATATATAGGTCCATAAAATCGTGCACTTGTATATTCCGAACCACCGACCTCTCCCTTATCACAAAGACGATGCGTATAGAGGGGATGTAATAACGAATATGAAACTACCGATTTCCAACTGTGTGTATATGTGATGACTCTTTGTGAGCAAGTGGGGCTAGAAAATGAAAGTTAAGTCAGGGGTGTGCCGACGAGAATTTTAACTCCAACCAAACGTTAATTGTCATCAAAATTTCCCCTTTAGATTTATTGAGTGACAGACCGAAGACCCACAATTGTTGTGTTTTGTGTTTAGTGTTGTTTTTGAAGGTTTGGCTCTATTGGGTGGAAGAGGTGTGTTACGTTGTTAAATGACATGTAAAGTACCGAGAGTTCTTGCGCACTTCAAGATGGCGATATATCGCGTATGACAAGCCAGGTGTGCTCTCTCCCAAATCATTAGCAAAATTGACAATCAGTAAACTACAGACTCTCATAATGCTATTGTGAATTTGATTATTTTATTATCATTGTTATTATCATTATTACTTTATGTATTATTTATATTGATATCATTATCAGTATCAACATGGTAACATCCATGTACAGCTGTTGAAGTTACTTAACTCACGGAATTGAATTATTGTTTTGATAAGTTTGTACTTATTTTCTAAAAGAGATCACTTACATCGTTTAACTCTTCAAAGATCACTTCAATCAATACAAATTAATGTTTTCTGGAGTCGCACCTTGTCTCGGGTTTATGTAGATATGGTTGGCTTCTTGCGGATGCGGACCTTAAGAGTAGATTGAATAGCCACTCCCAATCATTAAACCTCAAAGTCCGATGGTCACCAATGCAGCGACGTATTGCCAAGCTTCTAAGACAATCTGTAGGTTACACCACGATTTGTGTTCTGTCGTCTTTGATGGATTCAGCCCCGTGGTCTAGCACGTCTTTGCGGGTTCTAAAACTGGCTGTCTTATGAGTGTATATCGCTGACGAATCAGCACTCAGACTCGAGGCCGTCATATTATGGTAGTGGAAATATACAACTTTGATTTTGCTCGTATCAGAACGAAGTGCTGCAAATCATAATTATTTTGATTTCATTTCGGTAGCTATATTCTATGCGTTTGTATGTTGATACATTACATGGAAGTGGATTGTTACAGCTCCTTTTGTTTGACATAATATATTAATAATGTGAAAAGTAATCAGGAGTACTTTGGATTTATAACAGTCGAGGATCCAACGGTTGATGTCACATTTCTGCGTGGATAATTTCGCCTGATATGACGTCACAAGCTTTGTTTCTGACTCACGTGCACATTATGTAATTCAGAAATTACGCTATACTTGACATTTGGTGAATCGAATATTACGAATTTGTGAATCGCAATGAAATCAATGTTAGAATTATCAATACGTAAGTTTCGAATGTAATCTTTTTTCTTGATATGTTGAATGTGTTATGTTAGATATCAAATCATATTACAAATCTTGACGCACTTTGAATGTAATGAGACAGCAATAACGTATTTCGTTAGATCGTATCATTATATTAATGACCATTCAGAACACATACGTGTTTTATATAGTAGTTTGAACAGGTATCAACTTTAACGTACCTTTTAACACCATTCTAAATTCTTCTTTTTTAGTTAATGTGTGAAGGTTAGCACACATACCCAACAACATACAAACAAAATACGTAGTCACGTTTTATTTACAGCGATATGATATACTGCGCCGTGTGAATAACTGAATAATTAACATGCATTCTTAATTGAAGGCGTGTATTGGAGTCGCACATAATACTGTAGATGAAAATAATGTAGATCTATAATACAATGATAGGCTTATAAAATGAAGACCACAAATTTCTTTTTAGTGGGTATTTCTAACCATCAACATGGAAACAGACAGTAGCCGTTGAAAACTTGAGGTCAAAACAAGAGGCTATGCATGATATGAATTTCTGGAACCGTTTCAGCGATTACAAGTCCAATGTAATTGAGTGCGTGTTGGTAATAGCAGGTACCACGGCGACAGGAGAAATACTCTCGGCTGATTGGCTGTAGTCAACCGCTACCATGGTAACCGCTACCACACTGTGCAAGGTGCAGTTTCCGTAATATCTTAACGAGACAGGGGTTATTGCAAAAGGGCTTATTACGAAACGTGGTCAGTGATATAAACTATCAGTGAGCCACTGCTAGCGCTATAGAAAATATCTCTCGAAATTATTGAATTATGCACATTGCTTTATATTTCCACATAAAGGTCAGTGAGGTTTAAGCAGTTTGTTCACACAGGTAACCAGACAACTTTAAACGAAAGGACTGTGAATGACCTGGTCAAATGTTCTTGTAGAACCTGATGTATTTAAAGGATGCTTTTGTCTTGACAAATGTTTATGCAAGATATCAGTGAGATATCTCGACATGAATAAGTGCAACCATGTTGAAAGAGAAAAACGGAGGTTTCGAAGAGCGAGAGGTTTAGACTTTTAAAGTTACAAACTTGAACACAGAGAGAACATGCAGAAAGCATACTGTATGAAGTGCAACAAATAAATATCTATCCTAAATCATACCTAAATGCATTTTGATTTGAGCAAGGAGGTACTATTATACCAATGTAAAGCAAGTTTGAAAACATGTAATTGCCCAGTGCACGATAATCCGTGTAGGGCCAACGATCATGACGATTACTGAAGAAATGAATGTCGATACTACTATTTTGCCGAATATCGGCGCTTTGCCGTCTGTGTGGACCGTTTTCCTCATCACATGCAATTGTCAGAAGCACGTGACATGACTCATGTGACATGACCCACGTGACATAACTCACGTGACATGACTCACGTGACACATTCTGCAAGAGTCTCTAGCTCCTTTGAGCAACTCACTCGAGACCGTCGGACAAAGTTGAAGTAGATATTGTGCACTATTGTATTTCGTAACTGTGTGTTTTCTATCAGCATGATTATGTACTATAGACACAAATGTTTATCTCTTTGTACATACAGAATATTTATACTCACGACATTGTATATACTTTTTGATACTGACAAGACATAGTACTGAAAAATATTAGAGATATCAGTAACGTGTATAAAATTGTAATCAATATCTGGAATGCTTGAATTAATGAAACATTTTGCTACGAGGTTTGGTGAAATAGATTAAATACCCCTTTAACTAATGACGTTTCTTTTAAAGAGTTTCTCATTTCTAAATACTCTCTCTCACACACACACACATACACACACACACACACACATCAAAAACATCTCGCCGTGTCCTAAAATTAACATTAACATTAACATTAACATTTGAATTTACATTAACATTTACATTAACATTTACGTTAGCATTAACTGTTACATTTACATTCACATTCACATTCACGTTTACATTTACATTTACATTTACATTTACATTTACATTAACATTTACATTTACATTTACATAAATGTCCTGTTTTATAGAGTAAACATTCTTAACCACGATTGCAAAACACACTACAATGACGATATCAAACCCGACTGCCTATATTTATGATGTACAGAGTGGGATGTATATCATACGCGGGCTGAAAAAAATATCGGAACGGCACTGTGGTCAATAATTTACACTGTAAAAACATCGGTGTTAGATTTAACACCACGGGTGTTAAATCTAACACCGATCAAACTTCAGTAAAGGACCACACCCACAGGTGTTAAAAGTGCACTGTGATGGTGTTGAAAAGTGTTCACCTGACACTTCGTGGTGTTAATTTGACACTGTACCTGGTGTTATTTTGACACTGTACTGGTGTTAATTCAAAAATGACACCACATGGTGTTGATTTGATATTTGCTGGTGTTAATATCAATGGTTTAACACCCGTCCAGCTTCAATAAGGGACCACACCAGCTGGTGTTACTTTGGTGTAAATTCATTTTCACATTTTTTCAAAAATCTAGTATTTTAATGTAAAATTCTTGATCGTCTTGTTTAAATTAAAAATCAACAAGAAGTGCAGTTACTAAGAAACTCTTCAAAAAACAGTTTAAAATTTGGAAATGACACCCGTAGGTGTTAATTTAACACCATAAATGAGCACCGAAAATTTAACACCAGCTCGGTGTTCACTATTTAACACCGGACTTTTTGCAGTGTACGGCCATCAACAAACCAGACTCAGACTCGTTTGTCATCAAAATGTACCACCTTCGGTAAATGTCCCGATTTAATCGTAACGTTTTCCTGTGAAATAGATGATATTATTCAATGTGCTGAGATGCATTGTATAAAGAATATCGATATATAGAGCATTGACTGAGCATTGAAAAGTGAACATGGGAGCATAGATTATGGCAGAACGTGCTTCAGATACTATTCCAAGCAAAAATCACGCATAATAAACAATGAATAGCATCTACCCTTAAAAACTTCCCTGGGGAACACCACAATTGACTACTGTTACATCTGAAACAATTTCTGTTTTTATCAATTATGGTTAGTAAAGAAGTGAATATGGGCAAAAATCAGAAATGATAGACATTTCTTAGGATTTTTCATGCAATACCTGATGGGAATGGGATAACCCGGATCCAAGCAATTCTGAATTTTCTTATAACGTAATTCGTATCCAACATTTAAAGGGAACCCAAACCCAAAGATCACTTTGGAAAGCGACAACATTAATAGAACACATCAGTCAAATGTCAGTGAAAGTTTGAGGAAAATTGGACAATCGATGCAAAATTTATGATTTTTTAACATTTTGGTGTTGGAACCGCTGGATGAGGAGACTAGAGGATATGACGTATGTGCGGACAACGATATAAAGAAAATATAAAGGGAATTCCACAAAAAAAAAATCATTTTTCATGAAAGTTACACATTCCATCAACTTGATACTGACTTATGTTAAGGGTAACAATTATTCCCCCTGCTTTCTAAAGCGGTTAGTTAAATGCTACTTCATAATGCTGGAAAAGTGATCTCATGTTGCATTTTCCTTATATTTTCTTTATATTCTTGTCCACACAGACTGCGATAAGCTTGCATAATACGGTAATACCAGCTAGATCGCATTTTTCTCGTCACTGTTTGTAAGCATGCGATCTGTAAGGGTAGGTTTGTTTTCTATCTCCGCCTTCACTTCATTCTCGACTTCGTCCCCATCAGTCACCGCCCACGCCTGTACCTTCCCGGTGCCGAGCAGCTGGAAGCAGAGCGCTCCCAGGAGGCTGAGACCCGCTGTCATATAGAACACTTTCCCCCAACCCTTTGGGTCGGACTACAGGGATAAATGAGATGAGTGAAACGAGTGAGATGAGTGAAAGATTCAGTTCAGTTCCAATTTATTTCGTGTTTTTTTTCACAATAAAATAATATATAAACATAAATCTGACTTTCTTCAGTGAAACAAATGATGCATTATCATTTGTACAAAGAAAACAATAATTAAAAACTTACAGTAAGGATACATTACAATGGTTGATGAAGTAACGATAGTGGAATAATTGTCAGTACGCATTGTGTGAAAAAAAACAATGGAGGGACCCACTAAAAAAAAACAAACAGAGTTCGCAGAGTGTGGGCTCCTCTTAGATAAAAAGATTTGGTGTACAGATTGATTTAAAACAGCAACAGCAACTATTCCTGTATTAAGAAATACGTTATACACACAATAAGATATGGAGTTATACATAAAGACATACCAACATAGAGACATACATACACAAACGGAGGAATAAGTAGGGGCCTACAACAAGTCCTTTCAAAAAGTAGCGCATAAATTTGAGAATTAGATTCGTGAAAATTTGGGAACAAATCAGGAACACAAGGAAATTATGAATTTTTAAGGTTTAGAGATCAACACAAATTGGCAACTGCGGGTGACGTATAGTTGTTGAGCGCTATCCTTTCTGTATCTACACAGACATTCACGAATCCTCATTTTCCTCAAATATTTTGACACAGAGAGAACTTAAATCTGCCAATGAAGACGTAAAAGCCGGTATATTACAGTTATCATAATTATATACCAAGGGGGGGGGGGGGGCAATTCAGTGTTTTGTCAGTGATTTTCACTGACAAATTTGCTCTGAGCTAATCACATGCAAGGATTTCAGTAGCTCAAAACAGTTGTCACTGATTGAAAAATTTTATGAAACGCTCTCCAGGACTCAAGAAATTTCTTCTCGGAAGAAATAAAAAAAAAATTGTGAATTTCTGAGTAAAAATCGAATCGAGAGCTGATCAAGTTTAACTAACTCACCTGTAATGAATTGCAGATTTGTCTGTAAACTCTCTAATCTTCCGGAGTTGATAATCTTTTCAGTGTGTATGCTTTTTCCAAAAATTTTCAAGTTTTCACTCTTCTACTTCACTAATTTCTGTTTTCATCAGAAAGCAACTTTCCATTCAGGAACTAAAAAAAAAAACGACAACAACAATCAAAACACGATGATGACATCATTACCTGATCCGCGGTCATGAAACCGATGACCACTGGTCCAACGAAGCCGCTTGCCACTCCCAGACAGTTGCCGATCCCAAACACGGTGCCGGCGAAGCGGGGAGCCAGGTCCGACGGGTTTGCAAAGAACCCAGAGTAGGCGATCCCAACGCCGAGCATGCCTGTCGACATCAGAGCCACGACAAAACGGTGGTCGCATCCGACATGTGGCATGGCGGCTAGCGATATCGCTGCCACCACGGCTCCTGCAAACGAAAATAGGTATCGATGTTCACACCGTTTTATATGATATATGATATATGATTTGATTATGTATATATATATATATATATATATATATATATATATATATGAGATATTATATTATAAGATATGTAAGCACATTATCATGAGGGATGTTTTAATACCAAGACATCTGAGCTTGTCAGCTTGTTTAATAGCATCAAAAAATCACGCAAAAAGAAAAAGAAGCACTATCAAAATGTAATGAGGGTCCATGCTGCCGTGTCATTCTGTTTTGTTTGTGAAGCCTGGTCCACCCGGATTAGACGAGTAGCATATCTAAAAAAACAAATAAGTAGATATGCAGTTTTTCTTTAATACCAGCGATGTTCTATATACATTAACAACACAATTTGAAGAGTTTTATCGCCAAACGAGCTAACTCCATTCTTGTCAAGTTGAGATATTTGTGATTAAAGCTGTTACAAAACAAGGAAAATAATGAGGAAATACAGATTACTTTTAGTCATAACTTCTACAATATTTCTTGTCATGTTACAAGTGAGGTATTACTGGAAAGGTTTTATTTTGCTCTATCTGATGCTGGACTAAATTTGAAATGTTTTGAAAATGGCGCTTAGCCTATTTTGCAATAAAACTCTTCATTTCGTAACGAGACTACAGCGATGACGGAAATGGACAAGAAATTAAAGTGAATGTCTGTATTATGTAATATATAAATGAAAATAATGAAAAGGAATATACCGGTGTTGGTCATAAGCTTCCTCGTTGTCGTTTTTGTGAGATATTTCTTATGGAGGATGTGGTCAGATAGGCATGCTGCTGCTACCATGGAGATACCAAAGACGTAGTAAGGTAGTGCCCCCAGTAGACCAATCTGCGGAAAGACGGTGAGAGGATGTCCGTAATTTTTTAGTACGAAATATTTGAAGAGTTTCATCGTAAAATGGACAACTCGCTTTTGTATTTTAAGTAAATAATCGTAAAATGAAAGCTTTCAGTCACTATCCGTGATACCTCATCTGTAACATAACAAGGAATATTCTTGAATTTGAAATAAAAAAAAAAAAATGTCCCCAACTCTTTTGTTATTATTCTTTGGGGTTTTTTAGGAGCTTTAATCGTAAATATCTCAACTTAAAATGAACGCGGTTAGCTAGTTTTGTGATAAATCTCTTCATTTATTGTACCGAAATAAATCTCTTTTAATGTTCGAGGTGCAGTTCATCCACTAAACAAGGTGTTCTAACGTAAGTTTGTACTGCTCGTCCTTCTATTTTACCCTTCCACTAAAGGAAACCAACACCCAAAGAGAAATGTGGATTGAGTGAAAGCAGCAACATTAGTAGAACATAATAATCATTAGTGAAAGTTTGAGGAAAATCGGACAATCGATGCGAATTAGTTATGAATTTTTAAAGTTTTGGTGTTGGAACCGCTGGGTGAGGAGACGACTAGAGGGTATGGCGTTATGTGTCCCAATACAAAGAAAATAAAAAAGGAATTCCACAAAACTTAATTTTTCATGAAAATTACACATTCTATCAACTCGATACTGACATTATGTGAAGGGTGGCAATTATTCCCCCTGCTTTCTGAAAGCAGTAAGTCAAATGCTCTTTCATTATGCTAGAAAAAGTGAAAGCATGTTGAATTTTCTTTATATTTTCTTTATAATTGTTGTCCACACATGGTGTCATAAACTCAAGTAGTCTCCTCATCCAGCGGTTTCAACACCAAAATTTTGAAGATTCATAACTTTTGCATCGATTGTCTGATTTTCCTCAAACTTTCACTTATGTGTTCTACTAATATTGGTGCTTTCACTTAATCCATATTTGCTCTTTGGGTTTGGGTTCCCTTTAAACTCTCATTTAATCTTACACCCAAAAATCTCATACTTTTTTCCCTTTACCTTCAAGGAGCAGTTTATCAGCTAGATAAATGTACTCTAGCGTAAAGTCCAAACTTTCCTTCGGTGGGATGAATTGGTAAGTTAGTTTCTGTTCTTTGTTTCATTATGACAGAAAAATGTCTGCAGAAAACATAACTTCTTTTTCAGAACAAAGTGATGCATGTATTTCACGGAAGAATTCATCATTACATCGTGACGTTAATACATACAGTAGTACCGTAGCCCCTGATAGAATTTAGCCAATTAAGGCAAGTTGTAAGCTAGGCGTTATCGTCATAATATGATATTATCATTCGATACTTACATTAAATGCGTTGAATCGGAGAACGTGTCTCAGGAAAAGCGGAATGTTTATCATAAATGTCAAGATCACGAATCCAGCTATGGTTACCATGGCGATGTTAAATGCTGCTGTTCTCCATGACGTTAATATTGCCCTTAAAGGTATTGAGGACTCCTATAGAGGTTTGAGAGAGAGAAAAAAAAAAGAAAGAAGAAGAAACAAAGTGGAATTCACTAATTTAGCCAAGAGGACTTTGTCGCTGGATATATGGAGATAGACCTCTAACCTTTGGAGCATGAAAAACTTCATCCTTTAATGATGAGAATGATTTGATTACTATAAATCTGACATTCTTGGTATTGATTATATTAATAGTTTTGATAGAAATTAATCCAATTCTTTTGTCGTCTACCCTCATTATCATTGTCATTGCAATGGTAATGACTATGATGCTGATGGTAATGAAAACAGCATGGAATACCAATAAATTATGGACAGATTTCTAAGTCGCAGATGATACATTATTCTATTTCAAGAGCTTCTGACACGGTAATTATTACAATCCAATGTTACAACTTGACAGGATACTGTTGTTATTGGCGTCCAGCAATGTAAAATTCCTGACTGAATAGTTGTTACCATGATTTCGTTTTGCAGATGAAAATGTTGTTCATTTCAGCTTAGCCTGAGTAATTTATACATTTTAACAGAAAATCATACTTGAAGTAACATCAAAGCATCACACAAATATTCGATAAAAAAGAGCTTATGTAATGAGTATAAGTACTCACAAGAATCTTTAAAATATTTAAGAAAATAAAATGGAATCACAGAAGGATACATTACAATGGTTTCCAGTTTAAGAAACGAAAGTATGCAGGGGTGTGTCATCGTCAGTTTTTGTTAGTTTCTAGATAAATTTCTCTCATGGTCTCTTATCGAGATGTTTTCAACAGATTTTAGGCAGAAAGCGTCAACTCACTTTTTCGCTTTTGCGACACCTCTGACTCTCGATAAGGTCTTGTTCTCGGCTTGATATCCAAGGATGATACAAAGGCTCTTCAGAAATGGTAATGCACCAAAGTATAGCCCAGATCAGCGAGAGTGACCCTGTAAAGAGGCAGGAAAAACATATAGGACCTATATAAACGCACATGCATAACCTTACTTACATCAATATGACACGTTAATTACGTCTATACTGTATTTTGAAGAGTTTTATTGCAAAATGAGCTAAGCTCCATATTTAACATTTCAAAGAAAAACCATCATCAGATAGAGCAAAACAAAGCGTCTCAACGTTCAAGTAAAATATAATTTATAGCATAACAAGGAATATTCTAGAAGTCATGATTAGATATACTAGTTAACCCGTATTTTTTATTATTTTCTTTGTTTCTTTTTAGCAGCTTTAGTCACAAATATCTCAATTTAACAGGAACGGAGTTAGCTTGTTTTGCAATAAACACATCATATGCCAATATATGTGTGTGCATGTGTTTGCGTGTATTTTCGTTGTCTGCCTTTTTGTGTGTATAGAGACGTCCATCGAGAATCGTATCCTTTTGTTACTAAGTGTCATGGTCTTTTATCGAATCTCCATGCTATTTTTACCAAAGTTTTAAGACTAAAGTAGGGGCCTATCGGGAGTGAGAATATCAAACAAGTTTTGAAACAAATGCAGTAATGCAGATTACCATAATATCATCTGCGGTAGTTTCGAGGGAACGTTTTGAAAGGCCACTTCAAAGTGCAAGTCAGTTCCGGTACTCTTGACGAATGGATACCCCATTCATCCCATGCTGTGACATTGCTCGTTGTATAGTCGCATGTTTGTTCGCTCAAGCGATTTTGTTCTGTCAAGCATGATCACGATAGCAGTGCAAAACAAGTTTAACGAACATTGTTAAAAGAGTAAATACGTGTACATCCCAGTTTCGTACTTAATACTATTTCGAGCAAATTGGAGAGAAAAACCAAAGATGGGTTTAGAGGGTAGAAACTGGACGGGGAGGACAGAGGGAAGAGATTAAAAGAAGGGTTCAAAATCAGATTTTAATCCGTATCCGCAGATTTCTCACCTTTCACCGTCATTCAGTCCATTCTCAAATCAACAAAACAATTTACTCAGTATCGAACATTTTGCACTTACTTGTGGTCTTTTACTACAAGCTTCAAAACTCGAGTATCAACACACGTGATTGTGTTCTTTGTTTTGCTTTGTTTCGTTTTTGCTGCCGACATCTACATCATGTACATGGTTCCCGTACCTAAAATGTAAAAGGAAGAAGTCCATCCTAGTTTCGAACAAATAAGTCCCGAAAAGGTAAGTCCACAAGCACAGCCAACTGCAGATCCTGGAAGACGGGAATAAGCAGAGAAGTAAATAACTATGAACATTATAACTTTCCCTTATACACTAACTTGCATTTCAGAAAAAAAAACTGTTAAAAAACAGTTCACAAAATATATCAGAATAAAAACAAAAAGATAATTTCGTCCTATATGTATTCAAAGGTACAAATCATTCCCTCGACATATTTCATACAGTGATCTAGTTTCCTTATTTTCTTGAAGAGCCTTGCCAACTGTTCTTTGGATGTCTGAGAGCAATGAATCTTTTTTTAATATTCACTTTCAATATTTTTAATATTGTTGTACTATTGTGACATCGCTATTTCAACCGTTCCCATCTAGCTCTAGAAAGGTAGCACTCATAACTATTCATAAGTTTGAATTCACACTTGTGTTGAGCAAAATTATTTGTCCTATTTTCACTGATTATTCATGACGTCATATGCATTCAATGGGTTCACATGGCTATTTGCTGCGGGGGACTTTAACTGAACGGAATAACGCTTTAAATACCTTGCTTTTAAAAAGTACAATAATCATTGAAAGATATTACAGCCGTACACCTCCAGCTTTTTTCTAACCATTAAATAAAATTTAAAGCAACATCGTTATGATTAATCTGAAGTATGTTGGAAGTTTATAGACATTATGACTGAAATGATAAAAGTTGCTTTGGGGCTAAAATAATAGTTATACTTGGAGGCTGTAGTGGCATGGTTTAAAGTATAAACGTCTCGTTTTATATCAATTATCTTTGACTTTTTCACCATTATATGTGAACACTCATTGTTTACTACTACGACCTCAAATACAGCAATAAATGAAGGATGAAATAGGTACGCATTATTCGTCAGGCAAGTAATATGCAAGAGACTTGTTCTGCAACATACGCAATATCATACTCTCTAAAAAAAATCGAGTGAAAATATTCCCTTTTAAAGGAGTGAATTCAAAAAAGAGTGAATTTAGCGTGAAATTGGAGTGAATTTTGAGTGAAAATGTTTATTTTCACTCATTTTGGAGTGACCTCAAGGATCACTCGAAGATTTTGGAGTGATCCCTGAGGTCACTCTAAAACGAGTGAAACTGAACATTTTCACTCAAAATTCACTTCAATCTCACTCTAAATTCACTCTTTTTTGAATTCACTCCTTTAAGAGTGAATATTTTCACTCGATTTTTTTTAAGAGAGTAAAGCAAGAAAGCAACTTACATATTAAGTTATGTACAAATTGGAGAAAGGATAGAGAATACTTCACAATCCAATCTCTGATGTGAATGGCGACCTTGAACTCAAAGTGCTACCGAAAGGAAATCTATTTTTTTCAACTCTCTTCCGATGTAACACATACAAACAGGAAAAATAAAGACAAAACAATGACTGGTCATAGGTCAGAATACACCCAACAATTTCATTAGACGTCGATAGGCCACTAATTGACACTACAGGTATTACCTTCAGGGTAAACTTGTGTATTACCTTGTTCATATACGATAACAGTATACCCCTGATTTCTGTCGAAATGTGGAACAATGTAGTGTAGAGACGTGGAACAATAAAAATAAAAAATAGACATTGCCTATAGGGCAAACTTGGATACTCTTACCTTGTTTTCGTATGGAACCAGTATACCCCTGATATTGTGTAGAAATCAAATTACAGCAAAACGTGCAATTGAAAACTGATTGTTCAAAAGCTTTGAAAGGTGACAATTTTGGTAGTGACCGGATCTATTTTTTGATATCCTTGTGTTCAGTAGTCAGGTTTGATATAATAAAGCATTTAAGAATCCTTAATCAACTTAGTGACTTTTTGATGTACAAATTGGAGAAAGGATAGAGAATACTTCACAATCCAATCTCTGATGTGAATGGCGACCTTGAACTCAAAGTGCTACCGAAAGGAAATCTATTTTTTTCAACTCTCTTCCGATGTAACACATACAAACAGGAAAAATAAAGACAAAACAATGACTGGTCATAGGTCAGAATACACCCAACAATTTCATTAGACGTCGATAGGCCACTAATTGACACTACAGGTATTACATTCAGGGTAAACTTGTGTATTACCTTGTTCATATACGATAACAGTATACCCCTGATTTCTGTCGAAATGTGGAACAATGTAGTGTAGAGACGTGGAACAATAAAAATTAAAAATAGACATTGCCTATAGGGCAAACTTGGATACTCTTACCTTGTTTTCGTATGGAACCAGTATACCCCTGATATTGTGTAGAAATCAAATTACAGCAAAACGTGCAATTGAAAACTGATTGTTCAAAAGCTTTGAAAGGTGACAATTTTGGTAGTGACCGGATCTATTTTATGATATCCTTGTGTTCAGTAGTCAGGTTTGATATAACAAAGCATTTAAGAATCCTTAATCAACTTAGTGACTTTTTGATGTGTTTGTTGTTTATGGATGTCTTACAAGTGACAGTCTCACGTTTTAATCTTCCGCACGCGTACTGTTGTTTTCATTTCAATCCATTCCAACATCATCAACAAAGTGAAGAGTTTAACCGCAAAACGAGCTAACTCCATTCTTGTTAGATTAAGACCTTTTGTGATTAAAGCAGCAAAACCAAAGAAATAAGGAATATTTCTTATCATAACTTCAAGAATATTACTTGTTATGGTTGAAGAGAGGTATTACTGGAAATGTGTAATATGATGTTGTTTAATCTGATGATAGACTTATTAAATTTTGAAATGTTAAAAAAATTACGCGTAGCCCATTTCTCGATTTTAGCTTTTAAAGACAGCTAGATTCAACAATTTTGAGGCACCACAACATAATTAAATCGTTACAATTTAGGGATTTTTTCGTGCAGTGTCTTGTCAACGTGTCAGATTGAAAAAAAGAAATCAAAAACATTAAAAAAATCATAACCTTATTACCTGACGTAATGAAGAGGGTTATTTTGGTTCTTTCGTTTTCCGGTGCCCATTTGGTGATTAGAGTGTTGGCCGCGGGAAATGAGGTCGTCTGGACAGAGAAACGATGAAATATCAGCACAGTAAAGTATAGTTCATGTGCAATTTTAAGTGATTAAATTGACCTATAGAACTATAGTCCCGTGTTGACGTTTGCAAAGTCTTTATTAAATTCCGATGGTGACATAACAAAATACAACATCAAGTACTACTATACTGCTACTACTGCTATTATTATTATCATTATTATTACTACTACTACTACTTCTACTACTACTCTACTACTACTACTACTACTACTCTACAACAACAACAACAACAACAACTACTACTACTACTACTACTACTACTACTACTACCACTACTACTACTACTAATAATAATATGTTTTGTTGCACTAATACAGCCGTGGTGACTTTTTCGGGGGGTGGGGAGGTAGGATGCATCTATTCTGCAAAATAGTCACATGATTTGCATTATAGTTACAAGCCCTAACCACGCTCAATTATTTGGCAAAAAAAAATTACCAAAAATAAGTTTTTATTTCAATTAGACCATTACTACTAGTACCAGTAGGGCCTACTGTTACTAATACTTCTACTACTACTACTACTACTGCTGCTGCTACTACTACTATATAGGCCTACTACTTCTAATGATGATGATAATGACAATATAGAGCTGATGTGTTGCATTAACCCAAACATGAGTTTTTTTTTTTTTTTTTTTTGGGGGGGGGGATGGAGGGATGGTAGCTGTATTTACCAAATAATCAAGAAAAAAAATCTAATTTTTATTATAGCTAAACGCTCAAACCAATGGGACTTGTAAACTGTCAGCGTCTGTATCTCACCTACAAATTTTCATATTGGTCACGTTGGTACCGGATTCTATTTCAGCTTCTGTCACCCTGTTTCACATGTTTGATAAAAGTTATTCTGCACCTCTTAGGTAACTTGAAGATATAATCCATCTTGAACTTTTAAGAACCAGCTGGAATACGTCTGAAGGGTACAACCAGGAAGCGTATTTTTTATTTACACCACTGCTCCGCCACAATTCCCAGAAATACGAAAGAAACGGCTATCAAGTCTTTGACTTTATTATTCTCTCAAGCCTTGAGCCTGACGGAATAAACCGTTACATATACTTTAGAAATTAAGAGCAAAAATGAAAACAAGATGTTGAGCTAGACCCCAATTGGGAGTCGAACCACCGTGACACCATACCTTCTGAATAACAGACCAAACCCTAACACACCGTGCCAAAGCGAGGTGATGCCGAGAACGGTGGTCATTGTCATTAAGAAGTAGGCCCTATGCGAACACAATTTGTCTGAGGTAGAGTCCCTATACTCGTAGTCTTAGGGCGCGAGCCGTTTCTTTGGGATTTTTTTTATATTGTGGCGGAGCAGTGGTGTAAATAAAAAATACGCAACCAGGAAACAACTCATGTTGAATTGTTCGTTTTAGCTAATAGGGCCTACAAGAAAAAAAACCAACATGTTCCCGTACGAAGATTTTTATGGGTTGATATTTGTTCTTTTCTATCTTGGGTGGTTTTAAGACAGATTAAAATACGAGATTTTTGTCATTTCTGCATGTGTAATCAGTCAGACCGCAACGCCCTGAAAAGCCTTCGCATTTATCGTACGCGTATGCATGGACCTCGCACACATGATTATGTAATAAGATGGGAGACCACATTTTTAGAGTGTCTGTAAAACTAAACGACACGAGCAATCTACATGATTTATACATCGATAAAAAGCTCAAGAGTTGTACTTTGATGAACTTCGACCACTTTAAAGATTATGACATATTAAATATACTTAACAAGGGATTTATAAAACATAAAATTTGCATATTTTTCACTTTTTTTTGGGTGGTACACTAGACCAATGGAATAAACGTGGAGCAAAATGGAAGAGGTATGAAATGAAAGGGAATATATCATTCCATGAAAATATAATAATTTCATGTGGACTGATTCTATGAACGGGTCAGGCTGCAGGATAAATCATTGTGTCGTACAGTTAATTTCTGACGAATATGACAAGATTTCAGTTTGCCGCGAATGCGCGTACCTGATTGGTTAATTCCCTCTGAGTAGAGAGTGGTGGAGAGTTGAATGAACTTCGCGGAATGACAGCAAACGTGTACTGTACAAGTGTACATAACAGTAATACACTGTGTGTAGATGACAGTGTAGGATCCTACGGTGTGTGTGTGTGTGCGCGCACAATGTATATTATACGCGCTCGGGATCAGGCAACTGCAACTAAGATCTCCACGTAAACAACAAGAACAACACTCCACTCTGATCGACAGCGCAGCTCAACTTTGGTTTGGATTTTGTTTACACAACTACATGTAGATAGAGTAATGTGCATTAATGAATAGCATATAAATCAATAATAAAAGATCTAGCACATACTTGCACACATGATCAGTTCTTTGGGGCTTTCTATTTTGTATTAGAATAATTGTTCCATATTAATCCACTGTATACATCGCTGAGTCATTTATCTAATCATACCCTGGGAGCGCATGATCATTCATGTATCTTAAATTGCTACACTATGGTTTTTACTCGACGAGACTTTCAATTTTTATAGGTTTCTAGGTGATGGACCAATTCAGTTCTTACTGTGCTGTTATAGCAAGTATCTCTAGAACGTTTACAGTCATTAATGTGGTGATTCAAGCTATGAACGGGTCGGGTTGCAAGTAAATAGAAAGCCTTGTTATAATTTGTCTCAGGGTCGTTTTGAAAATATCGATATAATGCAGAGATAAGAATTATGTTATCATAAGTTTATTTTTTATAATGTAAGCATTAAAAGGTGTGATTTATTTCAAAGATTCACAAACCATGTCAATTAGTCACGGATAGTAGATCTTCATGTCGTCAATAAGTGAATCTCGTCGACCATGCACTTCGTCTCTGAATATCTCGCAAAATCTCGGGTGCTGAAAAGGACATGCGCAAAAACCTGCGCGTAAGATAAATTTTTGATTTGAGCTCATTAACAGCCGCATTGCGGTCTGACTGCAATGAATAAGAAATTGTGAGAGCTTAACATCGTCAACTTGCTGATTTGAATATTCATAAGGACTGGTCAAGAAATGTTTTCCGAAAAAAATTGAAATATTTCAAAATGTCATATCTTCCTTATTTTTTATCCGATTTATGTCATTTTAGTATCATTCTATATGAAATATTTTTCCTTCTTTTGAATTTTTTTTAATTCGATTTCCTCTTTAATGACAAACCAATTGGATACTTGTCATAAAGATGACGTCATCGCCTGTTTACTTCTCATATATGCGTGTGTTCATGTGACCGAATATCACTATCAACTCTTGAATTCCATATTTTTTGTCCAATTCTAATGGTCACAGGAACCCCTATCATTTTTTACGTCTGATATTACTCCATTCACAGATGTCAACTTTAAAACATGACGCCGAACTCACTTGAACTTAACTTTAATTCACCTCAGCGAGTCCAGACACAAGCCTGGTGACGAAAAATAAGGGCACGCTGACTTCCACTGCCAGCGGAGCGGCGAGGTTCATGAGAGCTGACACACCCGCACCGACTCCCATCAACCACTTTCCCCCGAAGCGATCGGAGAGCCATCCGGAAGGTATCATGCCGATGGTCTGGCCAATGAAGTAGGCACCGAGAAGGAGTTCTTGTAGGTGGCTGCTCCATTGAAATTTGGCTTGCTGTGTTGGGTGCACGTTGAAAGTCCAGTTGTTGAGTAGTAAAGAACAGCATTCATATTGTAAATGTGATGATAACCACATGGTCTCAATTATCCCGGCTCTGTCAGGGTAGCCCCCGGGTAGCCTCTTCAGTGTTTCCGCTGCTGTATCAGAGGGGACTCTGACATTAGTATTCTATAAAGAATTTTTACGTGTCCATTTATGCAACTAAGTTTAGAGGGACATCTTGAGGGGGGGGGGGCAATATCTTCTCTTAAAGACGTAAGCACATGACGGGATTCGAACTCGGGACCTCTGACATGTCTGATTGAAAGTCAGGATTCCTACGCACTATGCCACAGGGCCTCCACGATTATGCTCCTAGGCCCCAAGAATCTACCATTAGGTCCATAGTTGTATATGGCATGACCAACCGAAAGCAATGTAGAAATAATATTATACATTATGTGGAAGAAAACAGACAAGATAATATCACTTTCGATACGGAGCCTTGTATAAGGCCAGGATTACAATATTATGTTTTCACGCCAGTTTGCATTTGGTGAAAACATTTCCGGTATCAAACCTCTTACTAGTATGCTAATGTCGGGGCTTTTTATGTGATTTCAATTTGTTTCCTAAAAGTAACATAAATGGTATTGAGATTCCTTCTGCAAACAGAAGTTCCATCGTTCGACAGTGTGTTTAGAGAGTCAAGTCTGTGAGCACACTGTAAACACAACTGTTCTTTCTGACAGGGATGTTTATTACTTGTCGCCCTCTACATATTTTATCACATTTACCTTCTTGATTGAATTGAATTTAATTGAGTTGAATATACTAACGCAATATGACCTATCAGTTCTTCAGTAGGTTTCCTCTTTTTCTGTTTTGTTTTATATTCTGACTTGATCGATCAGTATTGAAACCCACTAATGTTTCTCTTTTATGTTTATGGGTTTATAGACAAAACAGCGTATTCTTCAATATGCTCATATTATTACGTCGTATACAGGTATAAGAATTTACCATTTCGGGGTAATTTTAATTTTCAAGACATGAATATTTAAAAATGGCATAACTTCTATCATAAGAGACATTGTGCAAAGACACAGTATACACTGCAAATATTTGTATTCATTTATTCATGTAATAAATTGCCTGTTCATTATCTCATTCATCCAAATACAACACTAAAACAAAATGCCAACAAAAGTGGTTCCTACCCGGATTCTTACCTGTAAAGTTGAAGTGTTCCTTACGCCGTCTTCCACATCCATTGCAGAGTCAGAACACGAATTGTGCGCAGATGAGTTTATGGTGTCATTCTGCGCAGCCTCACCGTGATTGGTCTCTGCTATGATTGTCATGACAACGCTCATATTGATGCGCAGGGAGTACAACACTGTAAGACCGACGAAAGACATCGTGGCAAAATACATTCGCACAGAGCAGAGTCCTATAAGAGAGTCAGAACAGTCAACAAAGATATAAAGCCAATACAGACAACATTTTTACGCTCCCAAGGCTTCCCACACCAGGAGGATTGAAAAATAAAATTGTTTAAATCCAGAGAGAGTTTAATCCTCGAATGATAAAACGCTATTCCTTTTAAGTCGATAATCAATATTTCACACGTCTTAATTTTTATCTTATTTGTTGTATTCGAAAATTTTCTCATTCAATTTATTATGTTTATTGAAACCTTATGTTTTAATGTTACGTTTGTTAAAATGTTATGTTTGTTAAACCTTGTAATATGGAACACTAAAACACACAAAACTAGTTTTCATCTTTTTTCAAAATGTTTTTATCACGCCATTGATTTCATCAAGACAACTTTTTAAAATAATGAGAACCACAACTGCTTTATCCACTTGCGAATACTTTTCCTATTGTTCGAAAAACCTTAGCATTAGAAACATTGTCTATTTAATGATTCTGTCAGTATGATATAAATATGAAATATCTTTGATTTGTGTTTTCCTCATTTAATCTTCTTGAGGTGTATTTTGCAACTGAGAATTTATATTTCTTAAAATACACTGGCGTTATCGGCAAAATAAACTAAAATCAAACAAACTTGAACATTACGGCCAGTCACGAAAAAACAAACAAACAAAATAATGTGGAGTCTTGCAAAAGATCCGGAAAATCCGGTCATTCGAATTCACTATCGGAGCATTCAAATTCAAGAGAGGAGCATGCATTTCAGCAATGAGCATTCAAATTCATCTCAAGCTGGCGACGGCGGTCATTCAACTTCGTGAATAGGCAACCATGTTTCAATTAGCTGCATTCAATTTAAAAGAAGTCATGAATTTAGTTAGTTTTGGGCCGTGTCTGTGTGCCTTTTTCATTTTGCTTTGAATATATTGGGATTTATGATGAAGAATATAAGCATAAACAACTGTGAGTCTTCTACACGATGTGTTTACACTGAAATATATGACCCCCATATTCCCCATACATTCTGAAGCCACGGACCAACTTACATCCCTACCCACGGTGATATTCTTTAGCAAAATTTATTTTTTACTAGAAGAGAAAGCAAATTCGTATGTACATACATAGAGATTTTTATACCCTAACTGAACGCAACGATATTCAAAGGTTTCCAGCCAGCTTCAATGCAGGGTGCTGCTCGAATAAAACAAGACAGAGTACAAACAAAAAAACAAACACAAGATAATCGTTCCACGGACGCTACTATGTTTGACCCCTCCACGAGTATGTCCACAAAAACGAGACATTTAATTACCTACGTTCTTCAGTTTGTGTATTGCTGCAATGTCCTTCGTAAGATTAAGGTAGATTAAGGTTTACGCCTGAATGCATTGGTCCAAGTGCATTGAGCACACTACAGGTGGAAGTCTAATTAGGTGATGCAATGGAACATTTTGATCGCGTTTGGAGCACCCTATTGATAAATTATACATGAATAAGTTATGGTATATAGAATATAAAATGTGTAAACAGCTAGAATTGCTTGTGTTCCCGTCCCGAAAACTCATAGTCTCAAGGCCAATTTTTTATCGATTGAAAAGATAGAATGCTTTGTCGAGAAAGAATTATCAAAACTCACCTTCCAAGCACATCATTGTGTGCTTGTAACGAGACATGACATGTGATCAAAGCTCCCCTACCCTGATTCGCCCGTCCCTTGTGGAGGAACGAAGACGTGAAAAGTACACTCGCTGATTCGTTCAGATTTTGTTTTTAATCTCAACACGTCCAAGCCTTTGTTGGGTGAAAACTTGATCGGCTCAACAATTCTCAAACAAAACGCAGCTGAAGTGACGCGTTCGCTGCGGTGCACTCGTACGTGCTCACTCGAATCTCCCTTCTGTATCCACTTCCACTAGCTATCAGTGCTATAGTGCTTCATTCCTTCTTGATAAGATTCTTCTCATCCAGTATCGCGCTATTAGAATCTTGAACAAGATGTTTCTTGTCCTTTTTTTTTTTGTCATACAAATAGATTATCATTTTCGAATAGCGTTGTTTAATGCATTAGGTTGGCAGTTTACTCCAAGCAATGTTCGAAAGAAACGGCGAATTTCATGCTCAAGTTATAGGCACAACATTTTTATTTTGTGCAACTGTACAAAACAACCTGTTTTCAAAGTTCACTAGGTCTGCGATATGACCCTTTAATGTGAAGAAGGCATTATTTACCATTTGCAGACAAAACAAAAACCCAGCATTAGTGCTTCAAAATAGGTCTAAAATGTAAGGTAGGGATAGAAACAACCGATGTAAAAAATACCAAACATGTTCATTCAAGTAGTGTTGAATATACAAAATGGAAACAATAGATATACTAAAAATTGTTTCTAAAATAAACCTTCCCGTACAGTTATGGTTTATTGAGAAAAATAGCGATATCTCCTTATATAACAGGCTTTATTGCGGAATTATCGTAGGATGTTTGTGAAACATATGCATCAAATGTGTAAACTCGAATATTTTTTAATATCGCAATTGACAATGGTAAACGATACCTTTAATGTAATATGAACGTATGAGACCTGAGAATAAAAGATCACTGTGGGGGATTTGCACGAGGATGGGAATGTGCGCGGTCACTTCGGTTGGACCTTGACCTTAATAACTATTATTGAGGAATCCCTTTAAGGATCTGAACTTTCGACCCTCTGAGATTCACATGGCAGAGGTTATGACTGAAAGGCTGTCGGGTTTTACATGGAGGGGGGGGGGCACGGAGACCGTGCCCCCCCCCCCAAAGGAAGCACTTCGTTTAAATGCAGCAAAAACAACATAAATATAAATGTAGGCCTATCTATTTCCCATATACTGATATTTGCTGCTGTTGGTCGTTCATGATAACGTCCCTGAAGATAAAGAATACTATTGGGGAGGGGGGAAGGTAGCAGGGAGTGCATGGGAGGGGGTAATTCCTTATTCTACGAGTGGTCTGTAACCCTGAAGAAGACGTAAAAAGACGCGTAGAAAACATTTGGTGCAACCATCAAAATACGTTAAGATATTGTCTTTCTTAATGCATTCTACCGATCTCTTCTTTTCATCTTGACGTATTACTATACATATTTATAAAGAGAAATAAAAACTTATTCAATACACATCAAGTATAATAGATACTAGGATATTCAGAAGTTTCATCCTCAGATTCCTTGTAGGGTGCTGCTCGGGAAAAAAAATCTTTCAACGGCTACTGGTGTATTCAGAATTGTCACGAAACATTTGGTATTAAGAAACAATACACATAATGTCCTTAATCCTCTCGGCCCCTTTGTTTGTGTATACCTCGAATGTCCTTTGTATGGACATACTGGGCAGAGCAAGTTTGAGCTGGAAAGCTATCGTCTGGCCGGAATTTTTCTCAAGGTAGTGAAGTGAGCACACGGCAGGTGTAGATCTGATTCAAGTGAGAGGTGCAATAGGATTTTGAGCTTTGCTTAGAGCACCTTGACCGACGCGATATGCAGATTTGTGCAAATACCTCTTTTAGTTTGGATTACTTAAAACGTGAAATCTCATTGGCCCATTCTTTTTTTTTAATTAATCAAATTACCACAGTGCTACGACGAGAAAGTGCTATCTAAACTCACCTGCGCAGCACCTCATGTTGTGTGTGTAACGAGGTATCTTTGATCTGAGCTCGATCCCCTGCCACGATTTGTCCATCCCTCGTAGTGCGGGAATGAATATAGTATGAATATATAGCACACTCACTGATACGTTTTCTGTTTGGCTGTTAAAGCGGAGCATAGAGCGCACCGTACTTTAAATGACCTTTGACATCATAGGCCTACTCATGATTATGTCAGCACCTAGCCGTTAGCGAACGCAAAGTCGGCTCCATACTGATCGAAAAGCAAGTTGCATTGTAGGAAAAGATAAGCGTGGAAGGGTTAACAGGAAGAGATTATAGAGGACAGGAAAAAGGGGCGAAAGAAAAGGAATTTAAAGGGAACGCAAACCCAAAGAGGAATGTGGATTGAGTAAAAGCATTAACATTAGCAGAACACATCAGTGAAAGTGAAATCGGACAATCGATGTAAAAGTTATGAATTTTTAAAGTTTCGGTGTTGGAACCGCTGGACGAGGAGACTTCTAGAGGTTATGACGTATGAGTGGACAACAATATAAAGAAAATCTAAAAGGAATTCCACAAAAATTCACTTTTCTCGCAAAATGAAAGAGTACTTGACTAACCGCTTTCAGAAAGCAGGGGGAATAAGTGCTACCCCTAACTTTTATATTAGTATCAAGTTGATTTTCATGAAAAATGAATTTTATGTTAAATTCCCTTTCTATTTCTTTATATTGTAGTCCACTCATACGTCATAACCTCTAGTAATCTCCTCACCCAGCAGTTCCAAGACCAAAATTTTAAAAATTCGTAACTTTTGCATCGATTGCCCGATTTTCCTCAAACTTTCACTCATGTGTTCTACTAATGTTACTGCTTTCACTCAATCCACATTGCTCTTTGGGTTTGCGTTCCCTTTAAGGGCAGTACCAACGCACGCTAAGCACGAGACGAGCTCCCGACACATAGAAAGAAAAGAGCGTTTTACGTAGGGGAAAAAAAATAAAATGAAAAAGGGACTTAATTTAGGCTGGCTTACAAGGATGTAGAGCTTCCGTTTTGTATGGAAATTTTACAAGCTTTTCTTCATTCTGATTAAGACTTATCACTGTCAATATGCAATTAACGTTCGGCAAGTGGAAACATGCACTCCCGTTATAACAAACATTGTTATTACGAAATTCCGGTTGCAACGAAATAACAATTCAGGCAGCAACATTATCTTATTCTTTTTATTGTTTTAGTGGGGCGCTGTGGCATAGAGGATAAGACTCCCGACTCCCGATCGGAGGACCCGAGTTCGAATCCCATCCAGTGCTTACGTCCTTAGACAAGATGTTTTTACCCACCATGTCCCTCTCGACCCAGGTGTATAAATGGGTAGGCCTACCTGGCAACGCTAAGGTAATAATAATGGCAGTGCCCTCTGGTAGAGCAGTGGTTACACTGAAGAGGCTGCCCTGGGTATAGATAAGGCCTTATTATTATTATAATTATTTGTTTGGTTATAGCTAAATTTCAATATAACGAAAGAAAACTGCCGATCCCGAGGACTTTGTTATAACCGGAATCCACTGTAATTAAAACTTAGAGTGCAGGAGAATGGTACCCAGCTCGTATTATCTTGATAAAGATATATTGAAATCGTTGAAATCGTTTCTAGGGTAGGGATACACACTGTGGCTACATTGCTTTGGTAATTCAACATCTCAAGATTGTGTTAATCTCGGGTCACAGTGAAAATCCCCGCAATGAGGACAAAGTCCAGGTGACTTATGGAGGTTAACCTTGCAAGGAGTAAACTCATGCGAATTCAAATACCTACAAGGTGATTTCATGCAAACAAATAGCAATGAATATCTCCAGTGCTATTAAGCGCACCTTCTGTAAAGAAAAATTTCAATTCCTTTCCAGAAAATACTCTCTATGGTAACATTTCACTATCAAACCCAAGACAGAAGACTGTCTTTTATATAGGAATCTGCAGTTATCATGATTCAGAACCAAAACCTTTTTTTTTAAGGTTTAAGTGCGTTTAAGTGATTGACTCTATTATTCTAACGTACATGCACTTGTAATTTTACATAGTATTTTTGCTTAATAACTTTGTATTCTTCCCTATATTTTTCTCCAGTGAGCAAAATTTTATTCATATCACTTTTAATTTCAGTTTCTTAATGAAAATGGGACAAGGGGGGGGGGGGGGATGTAACCACAAACTAGTTGATACTTGCTCAATTTTGTAATGTTTTTACCTCCTGACTCATGTATGGTTTATCTCTTGAAAATTGTTATACACGTGTAGCTATTAGTGTAATTTTGGGTCATCCCACGAGACCGACGCCCACGAGTCATACAGCCCACGAGTTCGACATTAAAAACAGGTCCACGAGCCACATAGCCCATGAGTTCGACATTAGGCAAACAAAACCCATTCATGAGTTCGACACAAGGTAAAAACAACCCACGAGTTCGACCACATGGTGCTTAATGTGTCGGTCTCGTGGGACTTCTTAGCTTAGTGTTGAACCCATGGGCTGTATGTATGACTCGAGAGCTGTATAACTCTCTAGCTGTATGACTCATGGGCTGTTTGACTCGGGGGTGTATGACTCGCAGGTATCGGACTCGTGACGTGCACCATTTTGTACGTGGACTCCTCGGTGGAATAGCTGCATAGTGTAGACTCAGCTGAATCGGGAGTCCACATCCACATTATCAATCCTTCTATTAGGTTAACCCTATTCCCACCGGGGGGGGGGGGGGGGGGCATTTTGATTAATCCGCAACGCGTGATGCTCTTGCCGCGACATTTAATGACTTTTTTTTTCTTTCAAGTAAATGTATATCGCGTAATTTTTGAGACCAAATTTGGCATACCGTTTTGAAGCCACGCCCCTTTGAAAAAAATTCGTCGACCCAAAAATTGCTCAAAAATATGACTCTATGTACAAATCCAATGTGAATTGTGTTTTTGCAATCAATTAATATAGAAATAAATATTTTTACTTTCAATGGGTGATAATAACTCATTTTACCCTGATTATGCTTTAAAAAGTTTCTGCGACAAATTTTGATGAAAAAACAACAGAAACAAAACGTGAAAAAAATACATAAGAAATTCAGTAAACAATACAATACATAAGAAAAAAATATGAAGTCGAATTTTTGCTTCAATATTATTGTCGAGGATAATGAAAAGAACATGTTCACCAAAAATTAGAAGTCTTGGAGCTTTATTTTCTTTATTTATAGGCAAAAGATTATTTTTGCATAAATTAGCATAAATTAATTGATATAAAATACATAAATTAACATTTGAAAAATCGAACTATACAGTCTTGTAGATTATATTGGTCTCTACCTCAGTGCAAATTTTCGCGAGGATTGCGCGATCCACGACCGAGATCTGAATGGGGGGGGGGGGGGGGGGGGGTTCCCCGGTGGTTTCAAGTCCCTCAAAAAAACCCGGTGGGATTAGGGTTAATACACACTACTTTTGTTATTGTCTTCATACACGGAAATAAATAAAGAAACAAACAAGACAATGGCTGTTTATGGAAAAATATTATATAGATATATATTTTATTCAAATTACATCAAAGCCTCTTTACAAAATGTTATGTAATTTTGAAAATATTTTGCTTGTATCTATGATCTCCCTTTAATAATTCTTTATCTAATTTCCCAAAACCCTCTTGGAAATTACACCGTCGTTGATTTCCCTAGAATTTACCCTCCATGATAACATACACATACCACAAAAAGCTTTTTTTTTTTAATTTCATTTTCCTTTAAAGGAAAGTCAAATACTTTGGCAATTGGAGATGATAGTATCAAATTGGCAAGAGTTCTTCTCTTAAACATCATCTCAAAGTACCTTGAATAATAATGAAACAAAAGACGATGGTTAGTCTGCAGGGTTATAAAGCAACGAAGATCTAACATTCTAGGTCTGGGCTTTTTCTTTCTTTTTCAGACAAAGGTATCAGTTACAACTGCGTTCTGCATATTTTAAAGTTTTGACACAACCAACAAAAGTATATTCAGATGATAGATGCATACATTTTATGTTAACCCATGCAGTAATTGGTGTCCTTATGAACCACTAGATAAGGCATACGCCAGAAGAAGGAACCGGCATTGACAGAGGACAGTACCATTAATTTATGAAAATTATTTATCTATACATCTCAATCTCATACCGTATGCCCCTCCCAAACCCCACCCCCCCCCCCCCCCCAAAAAAGGGGACCCTCTACAGTGGTGACTTTAAGAATCAATCTGAATACAATTTCAGGGTATGAACATAATTATAAATTATTACCCATATCTTACAGAAAATCCCATCAGATTTTCTTCAGTGGTCAAAGAGATTTGAGGATCTCTGCAGGGCAGGAACCCCTTCCCTCAAAGTTCTGTCCACTGTGTTCACACATGTTCATGCATTAATATGCAGTTCCACGAGCGTCCAAGTGCTAAACTTGGAAGAAGCAGACCCATGGCGTGCTTTACAACTATCCTCATTTCTCTGTGACACTTAACCAAATTGAATGGGGTTTTCTGCAACATGTAGGTAAGATGTTATATTTCTAAACCTTGAAATTGCATTTATAGACAGTTTAATCATACTCAAAATTACATATGCGGAAATCCGATTGATTTCTTTTCCCCATACTGTAACAGTGCCAGTCCATTCCTGACAACTTGTTCAATTACACGTCAATGAAAACTAAGTACAGTATTAGTTTACCTGCTTTAAACCCCACACGTATGTGATTACACTTGGCCGCAGTCAAAGATTTCACGCAAAATGTAATGTAGAGAGAACCCCCTTCCACTATGTGATAGAGTACATCACACTTTAAAGGACAAGTTCACCTTCATAAACATAAGGATTGAGAGAATGTAGCAATATTAGTAGAACACATCATTGAAAGTTTGAGGAAAATCAGACAATCCGTTCAAAAGTTATGAATTTTTGAAGTTTTTGTGCAGTACCCGCTGGATGAGAAGACTACGGCAGTGTATGAATAACTTAGATGTCACATGCGTACAACAATATAAGGAAAATATAAAGAGAATTTCACAAAATTCCATCTTTTGAAAAAAGTACACATTCCCCTGACTCGTTACCGATAAATGTTATGGGTAATATTATTCCCCCTGCCTTTAGAAAGAGGAAAGTCAATTGCTCTTTTATTATGCGAAAAAAAGTGAAAATATGTTGAATTTTCTTTTATATTTTCTTTATACTGTTGTACGCATATGACTCACAAGCTGTAGTAGTCTCCTCATCCAGCGGTTCCAACACAAAAATTTAAAAAATTCATAACTTTTGCATCGATTGTCCAATTTTCCTCAAACTTTCACTGATGTGTTCTACTAATATTGTTGCATTTTCTCAATCCTTATGTTTATGAAGGTGAACTTGTCCTTTAAGACTACAGGAAGCAAAATCACAGCTTGGCTGAGTTACTTCATTGTATAACTGATCACCACGCCCTAGATTGGCCTCGCACTTGATGGCGTGCTTTAGTTTTTCTTATTCTCTTTTCCCCCCTTTCAAACTCATAAACGCGTCTTCTTAAATAACAAGACTCTCCACAATGTGGCTTGGTCTATCTTTAGCCGATGATGGCGCTGTGCATGAGACCGCCTACCGCTTACCCCTGAAAGAGGCCAATTTCACAAATTCATGTTGCAGTATAACTTGCATATTTGTTTTGAAGCATCCCTCTGAGGCAGCAAATTGTTCGAATACTCCATCAATACCCGACAAGCTATTACTGAAATAAACATTGCAACCTGTTTCCTATTTCCGACCAATTCTACTCAACCAAACAAAACATCCTCAACATAATCAATCAATCGTTCAATGAATACCACCGGACAGCGTGTCTATGTATCAGCTATGATGTTGAGTTGGCTTAAGTTACTTTTTCCATCCTGTATGAAGATACAAGAGAAATGTACAAAAAAAATACTTTCCTGTTACTCTTCCAGGTGCATTGATCACTCTCATTTTGGAAATGCACTCTATACCAAACACTGCTCATATTTGTGATAATGATTACAATGTATTTACTGCAAAGCGGTTTTTTTTTTTTGGCAATCACTCGAAAATTAACCTTGTGATCAGTTTATCGCCTGCTAAGGACCAGTACAAGCCTCATTAGATCTTATTGCGAGAACGAGTTTCTCCTGCTAGTTCACGAATGTCTGGGCCCTATTTCATTAAAAACAAAAAGTTAACATGATGGCAACTCTCGCTTGAATGGCGAATACATGTACCATGGTAATGACAAGAATCCAGCCTCCTGATTGGCTGTTGCTTTGGGAAGTTGCCATTCCAACAAGAGTTGCTTTCCCAACATCTCTTATGAAATGGGGCCCGGGTAAAATTTCGACCGATTGTGATAACATCAAACCTTCACACAGTTATTATTCCATTCATATGAATCTGCTCAGTGGTTATGATACTCTGCCCTTTCCTGCCAGCGGCTCGATCGTCAGCACCAGCAACAAAATGACATTACCCAAGACTGGAGAAAGGCAGAGGTTTCAACCTGTACTTTCCCCGAGGTTGGGCTGAAGTCTCATCCATGTCGGCTTCACTACTCCAATCGATATCCCTTGCCAGTATAGTCGATACAAACGATCTGCCTCTTTGTTCGTGTTTCCGCATAACAGAAACCTGCCGGGGATAGGTTTCGGTTCCAATCTCCGTTCTGTCTCGAATCAAGAAACAATGGAGTATATGTTTTAAGGAGAAAAAAAGGTTTTACACTCGTGTTTTAGTTGGGTCTCCATCTCTGCTCTTATCTTTGTCGTGGACATACTCGTAGTTCACTTTACTCTCACGCTCGTCGGGGCTCAGTGCCCATGCCTGCACCTCCCCAGATCCGAACAGTTGGAAGAAGAAGGCCCCCACGAGGCTGAGGACCGCTGTCGTGTAGAACACCACGCGCCATCCTTTTGGGTCGGTCTATTAAAGCGCGAAACACAAACACAAGAAAAGAAACCCGAGAGGTATAGGTGATAACATCATGTAGGAGTTAGGAGGAAGATGGCAACTGCAAGTTACAATGTAACAGAATTCCCTCTGTGAGGAAAGATTCTGAAAAGATCTCTCCGGGGACTCTTTCTGTCGATAGAACCGAACGTGACATCTTACACGTTGATAATATGCAAGTCAGTAATGATTTATGTTCGACCGACACTCTCGATATAATTCAGATTATATGAATTTTCAGTGGTTTCCTATATACTTCCTACCTATAGGCATACTATGTTTTAATTCTATTTGTGTGTGTGTTTGTGTGTGTGTGTGTGTGTGTGTGTGTGTGTGTGTGTGTGTGTGTATCGCACTGCATGCTTGAAAAATGATTTAGCAGCACAAGAAAGAAGAATACAGCTGCTTTTTTGTTGTTGGTGGTAATATCAATGTCATTGTTAATATGGATTTGATATTGAATGAAACTCAAATAAAGAATATTATAAAACAAAACAGAGTGTGTGTGTGCGTGTATGTGGGTGAGTGTGGGGGGGTGTAAACAATTACTAAACACTGATGTAATAGACAGCACATTCAAAATGTCGTCAGAATTTTTAGAATGCACTTCGAATATGCAGGAAGGCAGGAAGAATTTTCATTCCAACGGCATTCCGGCTCATTCTGCCTCTAGTGTGACGGGGGTATAAATATGCAAGAAGGCAGGAAGAATTTTCATTCCAACGGCATTCCGGCTCATTCTGCCTCTAGTGTGACGGGGGTATAATACCCCCGTCATCAATTGTTTATACACTTGTATATGACATATATAAAAAAAAAAAAATTCTCTTCGGATTTTGTTGCTGAAGACACGTCGACGTTTTCACAAACAAACTTTGACTTCGACTTCGACTACCTGGTCTTCGGTGATGAAGCCGACGACGATGGGACCAATAAAACCGCTTGCAACAGATAGGCAATTGCCAACAGCGAACACGGTGCCGTTGAAACGGGGAGCCAAGTCCTGGGCGTTGACGAAAATCCCGGAGAAGGTGACACCGATACCGCAGATGCCCGTCGACATGAGGGCGATGACGAATCGGTGGCTGCAGCCGACGTGGGGGACAGCGATCAGTGACCCCGCAGCGACTATGGCGCCTATATGGAGAGAATGTGAGGTGAAATAAACGAAGAGTGTCGATGAAATGGGGCTAAGAAAGGGCCATTTATTTATTTTTTTTTAGTAAGTCTTACATCATCATGATTGAGCAGAATAAAAACTTTGCAATAATACTTCACTTGTAAAAAAAACCAAGATTAGTTCTTGATTGGCTATGGTTTTAATATCGGCATTTTTCAAACTATTTCTTATGTTTATAGCAGCTTGTAACGTAAATATCTCCCCTCAAGAAAAATGGAAATAGTTCATTTTGCAATTCACTCCTCATAATATGGAGTTACAGGACGTAAAGGTTTACAGCGAGTTGTGTAGGACTAATTGTTAAACTACAGTGATGCTCTCGACCAACCTTGCCAACTGCTTTAGAATCTTATACAACCAACAAACCGGCCAATACGAAACAAAACGAACAAACAAGTTTGTCCTGAATGTCTTCGGGACAATAGCCTCGCAAGGACGCAATGCATTCACAAATTAATGTTTTAATATTTTTGCACTTTAACAGTAATAATGGGGATAGCATTAAAATAATGAAGCCACATTTGATGGAATAATCATGTTGATGAGATTTTCAATTATACTTTTAGTTGGGAAGTCCCTATTGCAAGAAAAAAAAATAGTGCACAATAAACTGATCAACAAAAAAAAAAGAGAAAAGTGATAAAGAAAATTACGTTTTCATTATAATGAACGTGCAAGGCTGTGTGTCATATGCATACACAAGATTAAAAAAAAATGATATAGAAAAGCCAAGCGATTAAACAAGAAGAAACAAAGATGGCGTGTCGTTAGTACCGATATTGATCATTAGTTTCCTCGTCTGCGTCGTGGTTAAATAGTTCAAATGTATCACGTGATCAGACAGGCACGACGTCAGCACCATCGAAAGAAACATCGTACCGTATGGTAGCGCCCCCAATAGGCCGAGCTGAAAAAAAAAAAAGAAGCAGATTAGCGATGAGTAGACACTCTTAAATGGACAAAAAAAAAATATTAATCATTTTTACCAGTTTTTTCAGACTCTGGTGCACTAACAATTGAAAAGTAAGTAGGCCTATTCTGGACCGTTAATCATTCCAGCTGTATTCGGACCAACGACATTTTGTCTGTCGACTTTGTATGAACGATCTCATTTTGTATTATTGAGAGAAAACAACGCTTTACATTTGAGTGTTAAAATCTCATGTGAAAAAAGAAAAGAATCTAGAAATCAAATCCAATTCAATCAAATCAAATCAAATCAAATCAAATCAAATCATATCAAATCAAATCAAATCGAATCGAATCAAATCAAATCAAATCATATCAAAGGAAATCAAAAATAGTGCTGCCTCTTGTAGACATGCTGAACTGAGAAATTAAAAAAAAAAAACTATTTTCATATTGCACGATTCTCATAAACATTACACCGATTGGTCGTTTGACATTAAACCTCTTTTTATACAATACATTTGAACTTTGATCGAAGTTTCCTTTCAAACTCTGTCCTAAAGAAAAACAAATTATGAAGTGAGATACAGAGATAGGGGAGGGAGAAAGAGAGAGAGAGAGAGGGAGAGAGAGAGAGAGAGAGATTGAACAAGAAATGAGAGAAGTAAGAGCTTCAGATAAAATAAAAATTCAATGTTTCATCGAACTTACATTAATTGTATCGAGTCTGAGAATGTGCCTCAGGAAGAGCGGAATGTTTGTCATCAGCGTGAAAATGACAAAACCTGCCAAGGTTACCATGACGACATTAAATGCTGCTGCCCTCAGCGATGTCAGGATGGCACACATTGGTATCGACGGCTTCTAAATAGTAACAACAGAGATAAACGATCTCAAAACATTTTGTTGGTTGGTTTGGTTTGGTTTCATTTTTCCCTCTGAGAGGATGGCTGGATAGCCCATATTAAGCTGCACTATAAGCTGGTCTTACATGGGGTCCAGTTGGATGTGAGGTGGGACCACTCTTCGCGATGAATGAAGTGGGATTTTTACGTGCATGAGTTGTAACTCTCTCATACATGGCAGTGGCGGATCCAGAGGGGGCGAAACGGGCGCGCGCCCCCTCTTTATTTGTTTTAAACACACACAAAAAAAGGAAAGAAAAAATGGGGGTGGGGCGCCCCCTTTAATTTTGTAAAGACGCCTCTCCTTTACGGAATTCCTGGATCCGCCCCTGCACGGGACCTTTATTTCATGTCCTGGCCAAGGGACAGAGAGTCATAGTGTTTTGTCTCTTACTGGGGAGGACGGTGTGATTACATTTTTAGCATTGGCTCAATAAGAATCGGAAATCAATTCCCAGTCCTTTTGGATCTGGAGGAAGACGCGCTACCGACTGAGCCAATTCGCCGTTAGGGTTTGATATGCTAAACCGGACCCGATTTACATCGCGAGCATCACATACCCAAAATAAAGTTTACATAGAACGGAGCATAAAATTATTCATTTAACATAGGGATAACGTCGTTTCTGCGATGAGAATAATGATGAAAACTTCCATTTTGCTTAACCCTAACTGCACTGGGGGGGGGGGGGGGGGCCTCGGAGGCCCCCCCCCCCCCTCGACATTTCGCACGATTACTCTGCAACACGCAACGCTCTCGCCGCGATGCTCCATGACTTTTTTCTTTTGAGTTTCCCGCACATTTTGACACCAAATTTGTGACGCCCGGGGGTACGGTTCTGAAGTTACATGACTTTCTGTACATGCACGTGAGGCCAAAAATGGCTAAAAAATGTGATTTTGTGTACAAAGACAATGCAAATTGAGTTTTTTTCACATAGTTCATATAAACATGCTTATTTTTACTCTCAATGGCTAAAATTAGTTTGTTTTAGGAGTATTAGGCTTCAAAAAGTGTTTGTGACAAATTTTGTTACAAAAAACAACAAAAACAAAAGGTCGAAAAAACAAAGAAATACATAAGAAATTCATGAAACAATAAAATAAATAAGAAATTGATTTTGATACCGAATTTTTTTTCAAGTACATTTGCTAAGAATGCCACAAAGAATAATTATACCAAAAATGAGCACTTCTGGAGCTTTATTTACTGATTTAGATGAAAGATTCTGATTTCTCGCATAAATTATCATAATTAATCAAAATAAAATAAAAGAAGACTATTTTCTAAAATTTAAAAACACGATCTTGTAGATTACATCGCACACTACCATTGTGCAAAGTTCCGCGGCGATCGCGCAATCCACGGCCGAGATCTTAGGGGGGGGGGGGGGCCCTTGAGGCCCCCCCCCCCCCCAGTCTTTCAAGCTACCAAAATAGCCCAGTCTTTTTAGGGTTAAAATCGATTCCCGAGTTTAGCAATAAGCAATGTTGTGTTCCATCATACCGTAGCCTCTGGCAAGAGGGAACATACTCTGTCTCTGGGATATATAATGACAAAACTGTGTGAAAGAATCACACCCCACTCATATAAAACATCACACTCCACTCATTCAACGTAAAGAGCAGGGTGCTAACCCGGTGAAGTGGCCCACCTACCTACCCACACAAGATCATCTTCGTAAGAGGCTTTAGCCCTTTAAAAAGTAAGAAAGAAAGAATAACTGATGTATTATTTTAGTCTTATCTCGGGGGAACATCACCTCGGCATGGCTAAAGGCACCTATTGGGCCCTGCATGTCCTTCGTCAAGGGGGGTGTGGGGGTGAAGGGGTTAAACATCTTGTGTACGATTCAAATCCAGCATCTCATGCTAACATGTTCAGAAGCTATCCACTCTACTACCACCCACTGTGCTCTAACTGGTCTTTACTAATCATCAGTAAAGTTATCACTAGTCTGGATTATTACAATCAGTAGGCAAACAACTAATCTCTGCATACTCATAAAGTAAAATAAGTGCTAAAATGTCCTGGAAAAGTAGCAAAGAGAATCGCATTGGAGGTCGGCACTTTTCTGATGCAAACACATGAACGTTATCCCACGACACTTAAGAGTTTCGATAATTATTCTTTGCAGTAAGAGTTTGTGATATTGCCATGGATAACATTGTGCTTCGTTAGAACAGTTGTTGCAACATTCCACAGATGCATATTCTACTGCTCTTAGCTAGGGGTGATGTTCGTTATTTCAAAGTTTCGTTAGGCCGAAAATTAAAAGAGGATGAGCACTTTCGAACTTTCTTAATTACGAACATTATTTCGATTACGGATTAACGAACCATCGGAATAACGTAGTTACCCTATTTCGTTTTCGGATGAACAAATCTTCGGAATATAGAACCGGATTAACAATCATTCGGAATAACGAATCCTGTTTCTGATTCTCGAAATAACAAACCCTCGGAATAATGGAGCTTCTTTCATTTCCGGAAAAATGAACCATTGGAATAATAAATCTTAACTCATTTTCGCAACAACGAATATTCGGATTAATGAAACTTTCAGAATAACAAGCCTTCGGAATGCTCACTGTAACTATTCTAGAGGCATCATCGAAATACTACTTACATCTTCATCGTTCGTCTTTCGACAGCGTTGTGTTTCGATGGTTTGTCTTTCCCTGGCCGATATGCAAGGGTGCTGGCTTGGCTCTTCGTAAATAACGAAGCACCAAAGCACTGCTAGGAGTAGTGTACACGACCCTGGTGGGTTGAAATTGAATTGAACTCTAATTAAGTATAGTGTTGAAGACAAAAATACGGCCTTTTTTCGTCAGTATGACATTATCCTAATTAGAATGAAATACACGTCTCAGCATTTCATACATCACGTAGCGGCAAACGTGTGAAAGAAAAATCTATCGCCGAAATAAAACAAAATGAACAAGCTGAAATAATGACAATGTTTCTTAAGAAAGCAATGTTTCAAAGGAATATCTTATAGTTAAACCAAATATGAATGATGAAGGGTCATCTTTTTTAAAGTTTTGAACATTTTCGGCCTAAATACGATGCTTGTAATGTTAAGAGTACTTTTTGATCGTTCGTGCAATCCCCTTAGAGTGGAAAAATCATATTGAACAATACATGGTGAACGAAAATCAACGAATGATAACGAAATAAAGACACGACATAAAGATACATTATGCAATTTGTTTAAAAGGACCAGAATATGTCCATAAATACACCGAAAATTATGCGACAAAATATTTCAACCACCAAAAATCTAACAAAATAAATGGGAAGAAATACAATGCATTCAACCAAAATTTAGACTGGGGCAATATATACAATGTTCCTTATAGATCTACCCTGAATCAAAGACTTCATTATTTTCAATACAAAATTCTGCACAGAAATATTGGTGTTCAAAAATTATTACAATTTTGCGACGGGAATCTCTAACACAGACCTATGTGCGTTTTGTACGAGCTGCACAGAAACAAATACCCATAATTGGTTACACAATGTTACACAAAATTTATTTCTCAATATAAATATAGGAAATGATGTTACAAAATCAAACTCAAATTACTGTAGGGTTACTTTTATTCTTGGTTGTACAGAAAACCTAAAGTGTTACAATGCTGTTGTATTTTAATGCAAAATAGTTTTTATATTTTCTGCCAGAAAAAGAAAAAAAAGTCATTAGATTTTGTCATTGTTTTACAGCAAGCGAAGAAAGTAGATGAATATATATGTGTGAAGAAAAGAAGGTTTTGCATCCAATATTGGACTGGAATCGTACTCATGTTATTTAGAATGTGTGTTGCTGCCTGTCAAATCGTATTATTAGTTTAATGTATTATTATGATGTAACATATTTGTATCTGAATGCTGAATAAGTGAATCAAATTTCTTCGTGAAAGAAAAAAGAGTTGAAACGGTCCTCTACGAATTCAGTGTAGCGTCCTCTTTGTTGCGTTTTGCTCATAATCATAGGTTTGCTGATGTGCTCCATATTATTAATCTAATAAGACGCAGTTATGCTGATACATGTATTGTAAACTGCGTGAAATGTATTGTGAACTGCTTGAAATGTTCGGGAAACTGGAAATCAAGCTTTAACATTGCCATTACCTTTCAACATAAAAAGATGGCCGCTTTTGTTTTAGCTCTAAACACTGTGATTTCCTCTGCTTTGCGTGTTTTTTTTTTCCAGAAGAGAGCAGAGTGAAGGTACCAGCATATACCCCCAACCCCTTCCAATTTACTCATCGATTTGTCGCCAGTCAGACATAAAAGCAGGCGTTAAAATGTGCAGGCCTATAGGTCGTGTTACGTGATTATCTGATACGGATATTCGTGACGACTATGTAGCGTGTGATAATTGTGACCGTGCACCTCAAAACGAACATAAAGTCTCACACACTGATTTTGCGTTGGGACTGAAAATACGTGAAATGGGTCAACCTAGCCGAACTTGACTTTTTCATATTTTCTGAAAGAGCGGGTCTTCTTTTACGTTATGCTAAAATTTGGTATCATAAAACGAGCAGAAAAGTGTGTTTTTTTAGCAGTTTATCTCGAACATTCTTGGTAGAATAGTGTGATTAGATGTGACTTTAGAATCCCTTTTTCATTTCTGAAAAACCTTGTCCACACTCTTAAATTTCAACTCTAATAACTTTTGAAAGAATAGTGCAACTGCTTTGAAAGATGGCATCAATCATGGGCAGAATGTTTTAATGAGGCATGCTTAATTTCAGTTTAATCTGGTAATCCCTTCATTGTTGTTACTCTGGTGGTTTACTTCCTGTTTTTTGTCCCATTCATCGCACAGCCAGCACGGTTTGGTAAAGACTAAGCGCTTGAATAGACACTGTACTTCTGAGCCTCTTTTCTCAATTCACACTTTTCCTGAGTTTGTGCTTTCTTTCCAATATTTAGATAGGTTAGGAGAGTCCATTTGATTTGAGTTATACATCATTTTAAAGCTTAAAGCTACTGTGGGAGGGGGGACAGCCCCCTCCCACACCCTCCCCCCCCCCTCGCTCGCTCCGCTCGCTCGCATACCGCCCCAATCCCCCCCCCCTTTATAAAAAGCTAGATCCGCCCCCTGATGTTACATATAATTATACTGCTCATTTTAGCATCTGCTAGGAAATATCTAGGCAAAATATCTAGGCAAAAAGTAATGCATATCTTCATGATCTTTGTTTGATTAGTCTAGGGACAAATCTACCAGGCTAACATGCTGTATCACTGGTATTGACATGCTCTTTGTCCTTACCACTAGGTCCTATATAAACATTTCCTTCCTAATGCAACTCAATGATATGTATTCTACGTATTAGAGACATACAGAAAGACAGAAAAAACAAACAAACATGATCAAACAATCTGCGAATCGGCCTGAATTCTATCTGTTCGTCCCGGGCTGACTTTTGTGCATTAAAGTGTTAGTTCCATTAATATCAGGGACCGCGGTACGCATTGTGGGGTAAGCTCGCCGCCGAGGGAGGGGTAGTCGATTAATAATTGATCTCCATGGGGTCTAGGGGCCCCTTGATGTTTTTGTTGTTATTGTTTTTTTTAATTGGTGGGTTTGTAATTTCATTTATTGGTCCATCTCTTTAGTTATGTATTTATCAATGTATATATTCAGCCAAAGGGTGTGCATGTGAGTGTGTGCGTGAGAGTGTACATGTATATTCTTCAAGAAATCATGGGAGAAACGTAGTTTGAAACTATAGGCTTAACAGCGTCACAAGATATACATAAATCCATACTGTAATCACTGTTTTTACCAAAGATGTAAAACGACGAAGCCCATCCTAGTCTCGAGCAGACGATTCCGGCTAACGCCAGTCCACTGGCCGTTCCAAAGCTGGTTCCTATGGGTCAACATCAAATACAAGGTGGAGGTATGAGTCTCTCAAATGACGTCTTCAATTTATTCTAGTTAACTAGCCGTTTTCTAAAATGTAGATTAAATTCAAACCATGTAATACAAGAAATTAAACACTATTTGGAAAAGCAATGATTGTGCACAGGATTGTTACCGAATGTCTGTGGCCACCTTTCGCTGCCACACGTTACAAAGGCGGTGTGTCAGGTGCGGGTAACCACAACCGAAAATAAGCCCGTTTAGAGTTTCACTTCGCGCATTAGCAGAAAAAGGTTACTGAGACTGGTACATGTACCAGAAGATATGTTGGTTGTTAAATTCTCCGAGACAGGCATTTGTAATATGATGGCTATTCATAAAATCCTTACGAAGGTGTTTTCACATGAGCCCGATGTATCGAAATAGCGCGATTCTTTCAGAATCTTGGAACTTGGATTCTCATAACCCGATGACGCTATTTGATAATTTGAAAGCTAAGCTCGAGAAAATTTCCCGACCCAAACCCGGGAAATTGCCAAAATAGCGGGATGATTTGCGAACTAGAGCGCCACTTGATCATGTGCATTCGCCTCAAGAAATTAGCATCCCATCATGCCTAGCGTGTATCCCGATCGATCGAGGCAACCTGCACGCAAAATGGTGATTTCGCGGGTAATATTGTTGAAGGCGCGCACTCTACCGAAAATGTTTGCGCATGCTTAAGCATTGAATTAGCTCAAGAAAAATTCAGGCTAATTGTCTTCGGGCTCAAGTGAATAGGGAATGAAATGTCGCACTAATATGCGATCGCCAAAAAAAAAAAAAAAAAGGAAATTCTCGAGCTTGGATTTTCGTCGGGCTGATGCGAAACGCCTACAGAATGATAATGCTTGCCAGCACATCCACCTGACAGCAAGCTTGGTATTTGAAAATATTGATAAACAAAGTTTGTTATACTTGTAATACATTCAATGCAAAATAATGAAATTGATGCTTAATTTCCCCATGTGCTGAAAGACCATTCTGGTCACGTGGTCCTCGCAAGTTTCTTCCTTATTTGAACACGATTGATGAGTTCCATATAATTGGTAGTCGGACAAGCTCATGCATTATATGTCACATTGCAAAACACTGAAATGACTTACCAACAGAGGAAAAAAGAAAGGTCAATTTGTACCAATGTGCACATGAAGTAACTTCGAACTGCATAATCAATTGATTATCGCAACGGAAACCACAGACCGACGTTATTTGGCAAAAGGAAACAGTATCGCGTAGTAAGTTGATACATTTGGAGCCCGATTCATAAACATTAAGTGTAAAATCCATCGCAAACTCTCCATGAAGCAGGCCCCTTCGTGTAGAAAGAATAAAGTAAAACGAAAGACCTAAATAATGAGTCAGTTATTATAGGTTTGTTTGTGTCATTTCACTCGCTCACACAATGCGCGGACAATATACACTCTTGAAAGATAGTTTAAAGGGGATGGCTAGTAACTGATCAGTGGGAATCAGTGGGAATGCAGGGGGATGATTGTTCGAATCCTTGCGGGATTCATTAATAGGAGTACATTATATATCTATCGTTGCGTGAAAATCATTTACTTCAGAATGGTCTCATATTCAAGTAATGTGCAGACCAATGCTTCCAGGTTAGCATGCCTGTACAGTGACGGTACATTAAACTGCACATTACTTGAATGTGAGACCATTCTGAAGCAAATAATTTTCACACAACAATAAATAATATGTAATGTACTTTTAAATGAATCCCACAAAGATTGGAACAATCATTCTCCAGCATTCCCACTGATCAGTTACTAGCCATCCCCTTTAATTTTGCATCTTTACCAGTGTCATACTTTGAGCACGTTTCCGGGTGTAACTTTTGTACACTTCTTGTACATTTTTTTTAAATGTGAGGTGGCACAGTTTGTGAAAACATGAACGTCGATTCATTTTGAGGTAAAAGAAAACAAAAGAAAAACACAAGGAAAAACAAAGTCTGCTTAACATACATTTTCTAGTGCCACATCCGGGGTTAATCGGTTGACAAGCAAAAACAAACAAACAGACAAAAGGTTTTAATAGCATATATTTTTCCAATGTTACTTCCGAAGGTAGTCGACTGAAAAGCCCCCTCCCCCCCCCCCCCCCCCCATTAAAAAGTCTTTACACTTTTGGCTACCAAAATCGACTGACAATTAGCTTCACAGTTTTTGGTGCCATTCCTCTTGCAGCAACGGCTGCTGACAATCTATATTTTCTGCAAAAAAAAAGAAACAAAAAGTATGGGCCCAAGTGGTAAGACCCTGTGTATTATGCAAAAAGGGGGAGAGGAACTCGCCCATCCCCCACCCCCCCCCCCCCCTTCCCGGTTGAGCAGGCCCTGCTTCAAAGCAGAAAAGATACAAAGTACCATTTTTTTAAGGTGCTCCCAGTTTCGACAGTGTGTACAAAGCTATGGGGTTTATAAAGCTGTGGGGTTTACTGTTAATCGGCACTCCAGGCAAACAGCGGGTTATGGTTTTTGGCATAATTATAAATGGCATGTCATTACCTGATACGATCAATAGTGTCATTTTCGTTCTTTCCTTCTCGGGAGCCCACTTGGTAACCAGAGTGCTTGCTGCTGGGAATGATGTTGTCTGTTGTGAAAAACATTGAAAAGATATATACGAAACGATATCAACATCAAGGTAAAGTGAGAATGAATATTCGTGCTTGTGTTCTAAGCCGGAGTTACTAGAATACTCAGGGAATATTTGCAATGAGTAGGCTATCCAGGGACGGAAATCTCAAGATTCCTCCAAGGACTCTTCAATAAAGTGTCCTTCATGAAGACTCACATGTTTAATGTATTTGTTTATCCAAATATCGCATAAATCTTCTTCTTTATCGCACAAGTACTTTACTTGCATTCACAATATGTGTGCGGAGCTAATAGTTTGTTTGTTTGTTCATTTTCCATCTGAGAAGATGGCTGGATAGCCCATATTCAGCTACGTTAAGCTGGTCTTCCATGGGGTCCAGTTGGATGTGAGGTGGGACCACTTCACCGGGTTAAACACCCGGCTCTTTGCGATGAATGAATGAAGCGGGATCTTTTACGTGAGTTGTTACGTGATCTTTACATGAGTTGTTACTCTCTCATACACGGGACCTCCATTTTATGTCCTATCCGAGGGACAGAGTGTTTTTGCCTCTTGCTAGAGGGGACGGTATGCTTACACACAACATTGCTCAAACCAGACTCGGGTTCGAACCCGGGCCGCGTGATCGTGAGGCAGACGCGCTAACGACTGAGCCAACTCACCGCCCTAATAGTCTGTTTTGATTTGTCCAGGACAAAACTTTTGGATTATTCATGGTCTGGCTGTAGTGAGCAAGCGAACAGAGCCAAGAGATTTTTTTATTTGACAGCAGTTGGGTGACACTGCAAGAGGCTTATTATCACCTCGTCGTGAGTTAATCAGACTTCCAAATAACAAATGATGAAATGATTTTCTTTAAAATGGCGAAAAGATAAAAATAACGTCGTCTTTTCTATGCATAAAATGGGATATTTTTAGATATGCTTCATCTCTATATCTAATGCCAGTCGCACCCTTGACGGAATGAGATTGTAAAGTCTTTGGATGACAGAACGATGTGAGGTTTGGTTGTAAAAAATCTAAGTGTCATCGACTGCCCTGGATCTTAAGATCCTCTCTGAATCTTACTTTCCGTTTTGATACGTTGCACAATTGAGTAAATGAATACATGTACAAGAACGACCCAAGTCCATGGAAGACCATTTCGAGTAAACTAAAACAAACTTCATATCTTTTTTATATCTCCAATAATATTTTATTTAACTGTGATGGGAAGGCAACATTGTATATACAAATTAGAACATATATTATTATGACAATTAACATTTACATTAATTGTGGGGAGGCCATTTTGTGTGGTGGACTTGGGTCGTTCTTTGATTCATATACATGATATTCTGCTATAGAGATGAGAGAAGGATGAGAGAGGGCGCTATTATATGAATGTAAGAATGACCCAAGTCCTTCATTCTTACATTATTGATTAATATAAGATTGAACTCATTCATTTCAGGCACTTCCGGGGGTAATTAGGATTTATCATTTATACACAAAATGAGTCCATGTATAAGCTACAATTTCCCATGTCAAACTGAATTTGGCCAAATATTGGACTTGGGTCGTTCTTAGGCCCTATATTCAGGTCTTCAATTCATAATACTCCCTTCTTCAACAAGGTACGAGGAAAGATTATCTCTACCTATTCCAAATTACCTTTGACTTCCACGAAAATAAAGGAGCAACAACACGAGACGGGGAGAGAGAGAGAGAGAGAGAGAGGGGGGGGGGGGGGGGGGAGGGGGCTCGCGCTCACCTGAGTATTGCAAGTTCACCTGCCACGCATTCTGGAAGACTACTATCTGAGAACACTGCACACCTGAAACTTACTCAGAGCACTAACTTAGCTCATCTCTTCTAGTTCTGGATAGAAATTCATAACTTACATTTATATTTCTTGAATTTGGGGGCACTGTGTCCCTTGGAGCCCCCCCCCCCCCCCCCCGTGAAGTGGGAAATGGTGCCCATTTGCATATAGATACCTACATATCTATTACAATGGCGATAATCCCTGCCAAATTTGGTTAAAATCTGACCATGAATTTTCGAGAAGGTTAAATGTGAAGATTGGTCCTAATTTGGTCTCCCTTCCCTCCTCCCAATCCCCCCCCCCCCCCTTCCTCCGGCTCTCGATCTGCCACGAACAAACTTGAAACTACAGTTACTTATCTAAATTACACATAACACTACTTTATCTTATCACTTTCAGTTTGAGATAAGGGTTTGTCTGTTCTCCCTTCTCTCCCCCCCCCCCCCCTCCGGCATTAAGCTCCAGGGAGCCCCATGCAGGTGGTAAATGGTGACACTTTTATTTTTCCTCATTTATATTTTTCACCCTAGCGATTACACCAGTCAAATTTTGTGAATATGACCATGTGTTCTCAAAAAGATGAAAATATACAATTAAGGCCCAAATTTGGACGCCAGGCCCCCACGGCCCCAAGGGGGAAACTACCGTCATCAATGTACTTACTCATAGTTTTAACATAATTCTATATCTTTAGGTTCAAGAGAAGAAGATTTTTTTAAAGATTCCTTATCAAGTCCAGGGGGAGCATGGGCCCATTTGAACGAACTGAGATCCTGTCAACCTAGGGATGCTACTTGGCAAGTTTGGTGGAAATTCGTCACGGGGTTTCAAGCATAAGGTGAAAATGTAGAATTTAGTAACCACTCCCCCCCCCCCCCCCCCCCCCCTATCGGATCCCCCCCCCCCCCCCCCCGCTCCAAGGGGCACCAATGGATCTGCCATGAAAAACAAACAAAAACAAAACTTGAAACTACAGTCATCAATGTACTCAACTTCTCTCAATCCCTTCTAGTTCTTGAGAAGAAGATTTTAAAGATTTCTTAATTCTTTTTTTTTTTTCGGGGGGGGGGGGGGGTCCCTGAGGAGAGTATGGTGCCCATTTGAACAAATTGAGATCCTATCGCCTTAGGGATGCTACCTGCTAAGTTTGGTGAAAATCCGTCATGGGGTTCTTTGTTAAGAAGATGATGAAAATGTCAAAATTTTACGCACGACACACGACCGACGACTGACGACGGAAGACGCACGACGGGCGACCGATGAACAGCGATCGCAATAAAGCTCACTGAAGCCTTCGGGTCATGTGAGCTAAAGAAAAGTGAACAGCTGGCAGACACTATTTATGTCTATATACACAGAGTGAGATGGATAGAGTGGGAAAGAAAGAGAGGATGAAATTTCAGATTAAAAATGTCATTGCATGCACAAGTTTATCCGACACTTATAACTTTTGTGATTTTGTGTGTGCGTTTGTTGTTGTTGTTTGCTTGTTTGTTTGTTACTTTGGGTGTTTTTTTTTTTTTATAGAGAGGGAAAGGAGGGGAGAGGAAGAAAACCTTACCTCTGCTACCCCAGAAATAAATCTCGTAACGAAGAAGAAGGCCACATGGCTCTCTACTGCCAGCGGAGCCAAGATATTCATAAGCGATGATACCGTTAGCCCTACTGCCATTATCCATTTTCCTCCGAAGCGATCGGCGAGGTATCCGGCGGGTACCATAGCAACGCAGTATCCCATGTAAAAAGCGCCGAGGAGCAGTTCCTGGAGATGGCTACTCCATTGGAACTTGGCGTCCTGTAGAGCAAGCTGAAAGGAAACCAAAATCCAAAGAGAAATGTGGATTGAGTGATAGCAACAACATCAGTAAAATACATCTCAGTGAAAGTTTGAGGAAAATTGGATAATCGATGCAAAAGTTACAAATTTTAAAGTGTTGGAGTTGAGGAGACTACTACAGTTCATGACGCCATGTGTGGGCAACAATGTAATGAAAATAATTATGAAGGGAATCACACACTTTTTTTTTGTTTTATAATATTCTTTATTTGAGCTTCATTCAATGTGAAATCCATATCAACAATAAAATTAATACATCCACCAACAAAAAAGAAAGCAGCTATATTCTTCTTTCTTGTGCTGCTAAATCATTTTTCAAACACACAGTACGATATATTTGATTCTTTTTACCAAATCATACCCTGTTTTTATAAGAGAAATGACATAACAATCTGCATAATTCTCATAATTTTTGGCGCCAAACCTGGCTTATTCATATAAACATAGCATATGAGAAGCTACTTCACACTTGCTGTATGTTCTGGGTATAATTCAGCTCACTCATCAGGCCGTAGACCCCTTTTAAGCATCAATGAGCATACAATCTAACAACTTCAACAGGCCACATTCACAAGGCTCAGTAATTGCATGAAATTTGCATCAAAGTGCATCAAAAGAAATTTGCATCAAAGGAATTTGACAAACATATTTAACTTATATGCATAGCAAACCATGAACACATCTGAGCAGACTGCGATTATGGTAATACATGACTGACTCCCCACGTTTTTGGCGCCAAAACCTGGTTTATTCATATAAACATAACATGTGAGAAGCTACTTCACACCCGCTGTATGTTCTGGGCGGGTGTATGTTCTGGGTATGATTCAGCCCACTCAGGCCATAGACCACTTTAACAATATAAGCATCAATGAGCTTACAATCTCACAACTTCAACAGGCCACATTCACAAGGCTCAGTAATTGCATGAAATTTGCATCAAAGGGCATCAAAAGAAATTTGCATCAAAGGAATTTGACAAACAGATTTAACTTATATGCATAGCAAACCATGAACACATCTGAGCAGACTGCGATTATGGTAATACATGACTGACTGCCCACGTTTTTGGCGCCAAATCCTGGTTTATTTATATAAACATAACATGTGAGAAGCTACTTCACACCCGCTGTATGTTCTGGGTATGATTCAGCCCACTCAGGCCATAGACCACTTTAACAATATAAGCATCAATGAGCTTACAATCTCACAACTTCAACAGGCCACATTCACAAGGCTCAGTAATTGCATGAAATTTGCATCAAAGGGCATCAAAAGAAATTTGCATCAAAGGAATTTGACAAACAGATTTAACTTATATGCATAGCAAACCATGAACACATCTGAGCAGACTACAATTATGGTAATGCATGGCTGACTGCCCACGTTTTTGGCGCAAACCTGGCTATTCATATAAACGTGACATGTGAGAAGCTACTTCACACTCGCTGTATGTTCTGGGTATAATTCAGCCCACTCAGGCCATAGACCCCTTTAAGCATCAATGAGCATACAGTCTCACACCTTCAACAGGCCACATTACATAAAATTTGCATCAAAAGGCATTAGAATTCAACAAAAATTGAATTCAACAAAGAGAGACGGAACTCTCATCCCCAATTGGGTAGCCGTAGAAATTCCCTGGAATGTTACCAACGAAAGACAAAACTTGACTATGCATACAGGATACGTTTCTAAACAACTTCCACCTACACCCTTAATTATAATTTGCATACATTGCCAACCATGGACAAATTTGAGCACACTGCAATATACAAAATGTAATGCATAAATGACTGCCCACCTTTTAACACCAAAATCTGGTTTATTCTCTCAACGATAAACTTTATTTCCCCAACTATATAAAATATTTTTAAATGATTTGTGCACCATTAAAAACAAAAGTTATTCTTTAAAGTCTTCCCAAACACATACCCAAAATGTGTCAGTGAAACCTTACCGATACAACCCTATACACAGGTATATTTAACCCATTTCCTGATTATATACTATAAATCCTAATTTGATTTTCACATCAGAGGTGAAGAACAAAATGAACTACTAATAAACTGCAAAACTATAATATTCCTAAGAACCTTAAAATAATCATTACTTTTTTTCCTTTTTCTCTTCTTCATTTCTACCTATCAAAATACCGATTCCAAAACTTAAGAGGCAGAAAATAAAGCTTACCTCCCCCTTTCTTTATAGATTATATCTGCTCCAAACAAATTTCATTCTCTAGGTAAGCTACCTAAGCCCAGGCTTAAAAAACCGCAACAAATAACCCTGAATGAAGTGCTCATGATGTGAATAAGTAATAGTCAGATTTTGACCATTTGCTGAAGTGCTCATGATGTAAATAAGGAATGGTCAAATTTTGAAGTCAGCACACACACACACACACACACAAATCATTTTTTCATGAAAATTACACATTCCATCAACTTGGAACTGACATATGTTAAGGGTAGCAACTATTCCCCATGCTTTCTGAAAGTGGTTAGTCAAGACGAAGTGCTCTGTCATTATGCTAAAAAGTGAAAGCATGTTAAATTTTCTTTATAATTGCTGTCAACACACGGCGTCATAACCTCTAGTAGTTTCCTCATTCGTCATACCTCCAGCAACTGATACATCGACTGACACTCCACTAGAACATACTGGTATACAACTCAACTTCAATAACAAAAATTACTATTACGTCTAATACAACTGCTACTACCACTCCTACTCATGATAATGATGATGGTGATGATAATGATGATGAGGAGAGTAATAGTAGTAGTAATGCTAATGCTAATAATAATGATAATAATAATAATAACAATAATAATAATAATAACAATAATAATAATAATAATATTAATAATTTTGACAATATAATTTGATCATACTGATAATAATGATAATAAAAATAACAAAATGTTATCGTTACGAGTATACACGCAGACAAAATGAAAGATTTATCTCTCTGCATCATTTTCTTTCGTACTAAACGTTTCTCTTTTTAATTCTATTCACTTCCATGTCACTTCAGTTTTATCAGGGAGGTAAGGTCACCTCCCTGTGTTTATTCATCATCGTTGTTGTTGTTTTTCGCATCAGTAATAGCATAAGTGGTCATTCAAAGGGAGACTTAAAGTATCTTGCCATTTCTTTTTCACCTTTGTTCACTGTCATTACCCACTTCTTCATCGGTGTACGTTATCACATTTCGTAACGAAATACAGTCATTTCGTAACGTAATGGTCATTTCGTCACGTAATGGTCATTTCGTCGATGAAATGACTGATTTCGTAACGAAAGGGACCATGCGACACTTGGCGCTCCATAGTTAACTAACACTGTACCTACCTGGTTGGTTGAATGTTCACTTGCGTTGCCATCGCGATCCGTTTGCAAACTATGACGGTCTGGACAGAGATGACTGGTCGAGTTCATCACATGACCTTCCATAGCCTGGCTGTGATTGGCACGTGCAATGATCGCCATGACGACGCTTACATTGATGCGCATGACATGCAACGCTGTGATGACGAAAAAAGATGTTACTGCGAACATCATTCGCATGGAGCAAATTCCTGGGGAAACCAAAAGAAGAAAACAATTAACAACAACAACAACAACAATACTTATAATAAAAATAATAGCAATAGCTAAATAATAATAATAATAATGGTAATAACAATAATAATGATAAAATAATCATGGTAATAATAGTAATGATAAAATAATGATGATAATAATAGTAAAATAATAATAATAATATTAATAATGATAAAATAATGATAATAATAATAATGATAATGATAATAATAATAACAATAATGTAGGTTTTTCCCATTTCATCAGATTTGCATTCGATTTAACGATGCGCGTATTCAAGTTCGAGTGAATTTGAGTGATCATCGAAATCGTCATTCAAAAAGGTAACTAGTTCATGTAAATCGATTTCATCAGCATGCGATTTCGTGAGTTTCTTACACAAGGGTGTAAAAAGTGACTCAGCTGCGTTTATTATCTTTCCCCTGTTTAAACGGCTTTCAAAAGCCTTTTCCAAAGCCCTTTCGAAACGGCTTCTAAAAAAGATGAGTTTATCAACTCTTCGCGAACACGATTAAGGCCGTGTCACACCTTTCCGGGCAAGCCTTGCGTGCGACTTGCAAAGAGCATTTTTGACTACCCGGAGGCCCCCGTAGATGATCCGCACATGACAGAACCTAGCATGTATCTCAACCGTAGTCGCCCGGAGGTGCGCACGCATATATTTTTACCCGCAACCGTGTTTAGGCCCTGTCACACCTTTCCGGGCAAGCTACTCGGGCTTGATACGTGTAGGGATTTTCTAGCATACCGGACATTCCTGAGGGCGGAAAAGGATTTCAGCGAGTCAGCGCATGTGTCTTACTTGCTGGACGCGTTCTGAGTATACTGTGTGACCTTTGTACCAGTCGCGTGGGGGATGACAACTCAGTGAAGGAATTCCTCTAATGGAATGGCTGAAATCCCACAGAATTTCATTATCTTGGCTGCATACGGGACTGCGAAGTACCTGCGTGGGAGTTACCTGGGAAGTGCTGCCGCTAAGGGCCTCCTACTGGCGTTCTGCGTGGACCTCTACGGGCATTCCCGCGACTCACCCTGAAAAAGTTTTGGTCATGCTCAAAACTTGGCTGCGGTTATATCGGACTTGCGTGAGCACCTCCGGGCAACTACGCGCTAGAAACTTACAGGTGCGGACCAACTGCGGAGAGGTCCGGGGAGTAAATTTGTTTCCCCGCAAGTCAAGCCGCAAAACTTCCCCCGTACGGTATGACAAGACATGAATGATGATTGCAAACATTCTTGTTCGCCCGCTGAAAATCTGCTACGTGCTGGAAACTACTGTACCTCCTCGCCACAAGCCCGCGTAGCTTGCCCGGAATGGTGTGACACGGCCTTGACTGGCCTGTCACTGCACTGGCACAGCTGCATTGCGCAATTCGACCCGAGGAGAAGAGATCATAGGGCTCACACGCGTAAATAATTCCCCATAGAGACGTGTGTTAAAATTCTAATTTCAAAAAATTCTGTAAAATAGGTGGGAGAAATGAGGTGTTTCAGCTTCACTAACCTGGATAAATGACATAAATTATACCCTTTCATCCATCAAATTTCCAGGGTGGGTTCTTCAGCTCAAATTCTGTCCAAGGGTCCGCAAAGCCAGACTACGAGTTCTAATCACTCAAAAAATCACCTATTTTCCGTACACGTGCCCAATGATATACAGTCCCCTGAAATTCCATCAGAATAGCTTTCATCTTCCAAGGAACCAAAATGCAGTTTGTAGAGGAATTCATACATAGTATCTACAGCTATTCAGTTTTTTGCCAAACTACATCATTGATTTTTAATCAATTTTTTTCTTCATTTATTTTGATATCTTTGGTATGAATTTGTGAAGGGGTCTAGGACATTCCATTTTATTCACGAGTGTGAGCCCTATATAGGGCGTGCGTAACTGCAGTAGAAAGCCGTTTCAAAACATCTTTTCGTTTATGGCTGCGTTTATCAACTTTCCCCTGTTTAAACGGCTTTCAAAAGCCGTTTCCAAAGCCCTTTAGAAACGGCTTCCAAAATAGTTGCGTTTATCAACTCTTCGCGAACACGATAACTGGCCTGTCACTGCACAGCTGCATTGCGCAATTCGACCCGAGGAGAAGAGGTCATATAAGGCGTGCATTGTTCATAACTGCAGTACAATACTACTAAGCCGTTTCAAAAGAGCTTTGCGTTTATCAACTTCAAAAGGCTTTCACAAACAGGTTTCTGAAAACCTGTTTAGGAAACCTGTTTCGGAAAGCACACATTTGCGGCCATCGAAAAGGCTTTCCGAAAGGGCTTTCAAAACAGCTTTGCGTTTATCAACTCGTAAAACTTCCTTGAAAGCTGTTTGGAAAACATGTTTATGCCGAGAAAAAGAGTTGATAAACGCACCCTATTAAAAACAAGAGACCCGCGGGTCTAGCGCTCACCTGAGTATCGCACGTTCACCTTTCACGCAGTCACTAATCTAAATTATTCACAGCTCTACCAAAATTTGACGAGGCATTCTCAAGTGGAAGATGAAAATGTACAATAAGGGCCCAATTTTTTCAAGATTCCTTAATTTGGGGGAATTGGGGCCCCCTGGGGCCCTCTGGGTGGGGCATGGTGCCCAGTTTGATAAATTGAGATCCTGACCACCTAGGGATGCTACCTGCCAAGTTTGACAAAAATCCATCATGAGGTTTTCAGGAAGAAGATGAAAATGTACAATTCAGGCCCCCATTTGGACCCTTCCAACCACCCCCCCTCCCCCCTACCCCCAAGAGGGGCACCCCTGGATCTCCTATGAACAAACTTGAAACTACAGTCATTAATGTACTCACTCATAGTATTATCTCAGCTCTATAACTTCTGATTCTAGAGAAGATTTTTAAAGATTCCTTCATTTGGGGGGTTTGGGCCCGGCCCCCTGGGGGCCCCCTGGGCGGGGCATGGTGCCCATTTTAACAAATTGAGATCCTAACCCCCTAGGAATGCTACCTGCCAAGTTTGGTGAAAATGGGTCATGGGGTTCTCAAGAAGAAGATAAAAATGTACAATTTAGGCCCCATTAGGACCCCTCCTCACCCCCACCCCCCCCCCCCCGGGTCCCAAGGGGGGCACCCCTGATTCTGCCATGAACAAACTTGAAACTACAGTCATCAATGTGCTAACTCATAGTATTAACCTAGCTCTATCACTTCTGGTTCTAGAGAAGAAGGTTTTTGCGGATTCCTTAATTTTGGGGGGTTTGGGCCCCCTGGGGGCCCCCTGGGTGGGTCATGGTGCCCATTTTAACAAATGGAGTTCCTAACCCCCTAGGGATGCTACCTGCCAAGTTTGGTGAAAATGGGTCATGGAGTTCTCAAGAAGAAGATGAAAATGTACAATTTAGGCCCCATTAGAACCCTTCCCCACCCCCCTCCCCTGGGTCCCAAGGGGGGCACCCCTGATTCTGCCATGAACAAACTTGAAACTACAGTCATCAATGTACTAACTCATAGTATTAACTTCGCTCTATCACTTCTGGTTCTAGAGAAGAAGATTTTTACAGATTCCTTAATTTTGGGGGGTTTGGGCCCCCCTGGGGGCCCCCTGGGTGGGGCATGGTGCCCATTTTAACAAATTGATTCCTAACCCCCTAGGGATGCTACCTGCCAAGTTTGATAAAAATCGGTCATGGGGTTTTCAAGAAGAAGATGAAAATGTAAAAAGTTTACGCACGACGCACGACGGACGACGGACGACGGACGACGGACGACGCACGACGCACGACGCACGACGGACGCCGGACGAAGGGCGATCGCAATAGCTCACTTGAGCCTTTGGCTCAGGTGAGCTAAAAAAGGAATGGTATCAACATGGGTCAATATTGATTTGGACATATAGGATCCCTTTTAGAAAATATTCTGGGATATGGCTATTTCCTAAATGTTACATCTATACTGTTAGGGATGAATCGAAAGTGACAGAAATGTCGACATGAAAGAAATGCATCCAATACAGTTAAGATAATTAAATGAGACACAGGCTGCGTTTTTCATCTTTCCCCTGTTTAAACGGCTTTCAAAAGCCGTTTCCAAAGCCCTTTAGAAACAGCTTCCAAATAGTTGCGCTTATCAACTCTTCGCGAACACGATAACTGGCCTGTCACTGCACATCTGCATTACGCAATTCGACCCGAGGAGAAGAGGTCATCGAAGGCGTGCATGGTTCGTAATTGCGGTACAAAGCCGTTTCGAAACAGCTTTGCGTTTATCTCGCTCCAAAAGGCTTCTAGAAACAGGTTTCTGGAAACCTGTTTAGGAAACCTGTTTCGGAAAGCACAAATTTGCGGCTTTCGAAAAGGCTTTCCGAAAAGGCTTTCATAACAGCTTTGCGTTTATGATCTCGTAAAAATTCCCTGAAAGCCGTTTGGAAAACCTGTTTCTGCCGAGAAAAAGAGTTGATAAACTCACCCAGAGACTGACAAAACTTGTCAGGACTGACAAATTTCATGAAATGGTGCCCAGAAATTACAGTTACTTTTTTCGATGAACTCTGAAAGCTTTTCGAGTCCATTCTGTTGAAACGTGAGTACGTTGAATCGTGGTAAATTTCGAGTCTCCAAGGTTTGGTAAATTTGTTTTGTTATCTATTTTTTTATTTATTTTTTTATTTAGTCATATTTATACAGGGTGGCCCTATCAGTAGTCAATGCACTGTTCTCCCTAGAGGTCCTGTGTCACAAACTCATTCATAAAAGTCAAACGAAACAGACAAATAACACTACAGACATATACAACAGAGATTACAGAAAATGGATCTAACATGATCTACATAATTATATCAGATAACAAATAACCCAGGTTATGAGGCGAAATGTTTCACATAATTACAGCAAAAGGTAGCTTTTGAAGGAGAACTGCGTATAATTGCAGGAAGTGCATTCCAAAGCATAGCTCCAGAGAAAGAAAAAGCCCTTTTCCCACTCTCAGAGGTGACTCTAGGTTATCGTCTGAAAATACTGATATAAACTATTTTATGAAGTTTGAAATGGTGCCCAGAAGTCACCTTTAGTTTGTTCGATGAACTCTGAAAGTTTTCCGAGTCCATTCTCCTGAAACGTGAATACGTTCAATCGCGGTAAATTTTGAGTCTTCAAGGTTTGGTAAATTAGTTTTGTTATCGTCTGAAAACATTGAATACAAACTATTGGCTGGAAGAGTCTATTGTCATGTTCGTAATAATATGGGGGATGACTTCGGCAGACGGCTTGTTTAGTTATTGTTGCGTAACCCTGCGACAGCCTTGAAGACTCAACAATAGACCAGTTCGTAATTCCAATTTGCGCATCAGCAGGAAAATGTCATTTGTAAAAAAAGGCATTATTGTTTGTAAATTCACTGAGATAAGAATCTGTGATGCAATGATTATTCAATTGATCCTTATCTAAATGGTGCTTGGCAGCACATCCACCTGACAGCAAGAATGGTATTTCTCAATATAAAAGGAAATAGGCTGTTATTGCATCAATACAAAACGATGAAATGGATGCCCGCTAAATTGTCAACATAATATTATGGAGTATTCTGATCACCTGGTCTAAACGCAAGCTCGTTCTTTGTTTGAACATGAATTCCATAAATTTGTTACGTCGGGCAAGCTTATGCATTATGCCTCTTTGAAAACGAGTGAAATGCCTAACCAACTGAGAAAAAAGAAAGGTCATAATTATGCACCAATATGTACATGAGCTAATTACGAACTGGCTTATTATCACCGTGGAACGTAAATTCACGTTTCAAAAGGAGGACTCGAAAAGCTTACGAATTCATCGAACGAAGTAGCGGGGTCTGGATAACAAGGCATTTATCTTACAATCAGTGACGCCCTAAAACTAAAATAATAATAATGATAATAATAATAACAACAACAACAACAACAACAACAACAACAACAACAACAGTAAATTGCGAATCAATAATCTTAGCCCATGGGCCAGGCCAGATATTGGTACCACCTGAGGTGGCAAAACCTTTTTGGTGTCATTTTGTTTGTCGGGCATAGATATGCTTATCAAGCTGATAGCATTTCCAAATGAGTATTTCTAATTGTTCTGAATCAATTTTATGGGTCAAGGTTAATAGTAAAATTTCAGGTTTTGGGTTTATTGTTGGTGCAGTGTACTTGCCATGTGAGGGATCAATTCACCACCCTAATGAAGCTTTTGACAACCTGGTGCAGGATATTATTGATATTAAAAGTAGATATATGATGCACCCTTTTGTTTGCTGGGTGATTTCAATGCCAGGACGGGTTTGTTTGATGATTTTTTAGATGTAGAGGATGTGTTGACAGATCAGACTGGATTAGGCTTTTGTAATGATGTCTCTGATATGCATGTAACTACTGATGGCCTAGATATTCCAACTACTCGCTATAATACTGATGTCCATGTAAATAATAATGGTAAGTCTGTTATTTTCATGTACTGATTGGCAGTGATTATCTTGGAAACTTTAGGGACAATGATCCATGTCAATTCAAATTGTCATTATTTCTTGTGTATGCAGTGTCTGAGAGTTTCTTTCTTGTTCGAATTGTTCTTGTTTTGTGTGAGCCTGCGTGTCATTTTGATTTTGTAATTTTACATTTGTATATTTATGTAATACTGTGTATGTATATTCTCACTTTTGTAAAATCACTTGTAATTCAGCCTCAGGCTGCGATCAATGATTTGTTGAATAAAGATACCATTAATAATAATGTGTGCCAAAGTTTTGACCTCAGGATTGTTAATGGATGAATAGGGGAATATCAGTCTGTCGGAAAATACACATGCTTCAACAAAAATGGTGGTGGTAGCACTATTGATTATGTTACTGTATTGTATCTCGCCAATTATTTTCTAGCATTACACATTTCAGTATTAATGTATTTGATAAATGTTTGTCAGGTGTTCATTGTCCTGTCAGTGTGTCCTTGCAATCGCAAAATTCTAAATCTGCTGTGAATGTCGACACTGTTTTTAACAATTCTCAAAACACTGCAGTGGACAACGCCGTTTTAGAAATTCACAACCGAGTAATGAAAGCCAACGTTATTCAATATTCCAGTGGAACAGTGACAGCGCTGCAACATTTAAACAGAAAATCAAGGACTCGGCTGAGCTAATGTGTGAAAATGTGGAATGTTAAGATGGGAATGCAAATCAAGATAGTATTGTTGTTTGTTACTCACAATTATGCAATATGTTCGTCAGTGTTGCACAAGGTGTTGTCATTTGTAAGTGGAGACAATCTCGACATAATGTAGACACAAATGAGACTGTCAATAAGGATAAAAACAACCATCAGCCTTGGTTTGATGCAGATTGCAGAGCTGCCCGTCAGGAGTATTTGAAGAGTTTGTTTGCAAAAACCGATAAGTCCATATTTGCCAAATGGAGATAATTGCGATTAAAGGTCAGGAAAAATAAAGAGAATAATAAGATAATGCTTGCTTCTTTTGACCATAACTTCAAAAATGTACCTTTATGCAGTGACCAATATATCATTTAAAAGGTATTATTTTGCACTTTATGACAGAGACCATACTTCAAAATCTTCAAAAATGGACTTATCGGTTTTTGCGAACAAACTCTTCATTTGAATGTTAAAAATCGATTAAAGAGGAAGCTTAAATTTCTGGGCAGGTCAGGGGCTACTTGTCTATTGAATCATTGAGTCTACAGGAAAGCTTGATAAGAATTTATTAAGACATAAAAGGACATTTCATAGAGATTTGAATTAATCACTCTGTTCATTACAGGCATCCAATCCGAAAGAATATTGGCAATTACTCAACAGTAATAATGAACGCAAAGTAAAGAAAACAGGAAATGTTTCATTAGGGGATTTTGTAAATCATTTTCGTCGTTTAGGTAATAGCCAAGATGACCAGCCCACAGGCCTGGAAGATAGTACCGGTACTTCAGAAATTGTTGAGGCAGATGGTCCCTTGGATACCCCAGTCACTTTGGAAGAAGTGGCACTAATGATTAAGAAACTTAAAAATTCAAAAGCTTGTGGAAAAGATTTCATAAGAAATGAATTCCATAAGAATTGTCCCGTAGCAATGCTTCATGTGTTGGTAAAGTTCTTTAATGTGGTACTGGACAGTGGTATTGCTCCAACTGAATGGTGGCATAGGGATTACCATTCCTATTTTTAAGAATAAGGGTATAGACACAAATCCTGATAATTATAACTAGGAATAACTCTTCTCAGTTGTGGGGGAAAACGTTTTACTTCCATTTTGAATCATCGAATCTCAGAGTTTTTGGAAGCTGCTAATATGTTAAGTGAAGAACAGGCTGACTTTCGTTCTAATTATTCTACAATTGATAATATTTTTGTTTTGAAGACTATAATTGAGGTTTACCTGCAAAAAACAAAAAACAAAAAACGCTTATACTGTGCATTTGGTGATTACAAGAAAGCGTTTGATCTAATTGATAGATCATCTTTATGGTACAAAATGTTGAAGATGGGACTTACGGGTAAACTGTTTACTGTCATTTAAAGAATATTAATGAAAGTGCTAAATCATGTGTGGCGGTTAGGGGGAGATGTCAGAGTTTTTTACTTGTAACACTGGTGTACGACAGGGTGAAAACCTTTCCCCGCTTTTATTTGCCATCTATCTGAATGATTTTCAAGAATACATTAGAAATTCATATGGTGGAATTAAATACTTGGAAAGTGAGATTTCTTACCACCTGGATTCTGATAATGTCAAAAAAAACTTTAAATCTTTCTTGTTTACTTTATGCAGATGACACAATAATTGCATTGTACTATATGTTCATCCGACAATATAGGGGATGAATTTCATTATATTTTTGTTTGTCCCTTTTTCAACAAAGAGAGACTATTGAATTTACCAAGTAGCTTGACGGCCAGTAGACCAAGTGCATTAGGGCAATTCCGCAGTTAGGTGGACATGACATAGATAAAAGAAATGTGCCTCTTTATCTTACTCTTTAATTTAGGTATCAACTAATGCCATGGATGTTCACCAATCACTAAGGTCTTTCAAATTCAGTAGATTTTATTTTTTGTATTTATTGATTTTGCGAGCTCTAAAACCATCATTTAAAATGTACATGTGGGACTGGGGATGCTGAAATTCACTTAAATGTCAATTACAGTGGGTTGTTTTGAAATTTTTTCCTTAAATTTTTGCTAAAAGGTAAAAGATGAATACATTTAAATACTCCAGAAGTCATGTGACATTTTGTCAATTACAAAAGGGTGAAATGACCTGCGGAATTACTCCGGACAAATGTAACGTTACTAACCGTAACGTTACTAACCATGCATTTGAGGGTCTAGCTAATAAATTATTTGCTGCTAAAAATATTTGCGTGAACATTTGCCATGATGCAATAATTGAAATTAATGCAACACTTTGTTTGAAGTAACTTGAAATTTTGCACACTTTTTGTTACAAGACATTGATATTTTTGTCATGTCCTTTTTTCGTAACGTTACTAACCAGCCCTTGTAGTTGCCATAGCAATTCTAATATTTATTGGATTGTTCTCATTCTTTTCTATATCATAGACCTGGAAAGGATGAACATGTTTTAACATGATTTTGACTTGAAATGAATAAATGGTGATTTAGTAATAAAAATGAATATCTAAATTTCTTTAAATGTAACGTTACTAACCGCGGAATTGCCCATTACATGTTCATTATGTTCATATTCATGTTCAAGATATCACATTCGATGCAGATATGTAGGACAGTTGTATCACAAAACATCCTACCTTATATTTAGAACTTTGTAAAAGCCTAAAATATAAGGAGATACAGTAAGTACCAATATTTTTTTTCACTGATCAATAATTGTAGATACACTGCAGTTTAGTTTAGAAACAATTTTATTATTATTACCGTTTGGGCGCTGTGGCATAAGGGATAAGACTCCTGACTCCCGATCGGAGGACCCGAGTTCGAATCCCGCCCAGTGCTTACGTCCTTGGACAATGCTTTTACCCACCATGTCCCTCTCGACCCATATGTATAAATGGGTACGTGACAACCACACGCTAAAATAATAATAATGGCAGGGCCCTCTGGTAGAGCAGTGGTATCAAACACTGAAGAGGCTATCGTGGGTATATAAATAAGATATTATCATCAATTATCATTATAGTATTATCATCACTATTATTATTATCATTATTATTATTATCATCATCATCATTACTATCATTATTATTACCATAACTATATTGTTCACATTTTGTATACTTATACTTAACACTGATTATACACCTGTATTGATTAACTCTTTTTCACACAGGTAATTGTTTAGTATATCCCTAACTCACATTTTGCAACGATTTTGAAAGCTGGTTTTTTGTTTTATCTGCAAATGGTAAAAAATGCTTCCACTATGGGGGTAGTCTGGCTTCCAGATCCTCTGCCCATACTATTTCGCTATCCATGATATTGACGCCCTCAACGTCGAAAACTAGTATAGTTTAAGTTGATTTTCTCGCGCCTTTGCCGAAGGCAAAGGCGGCGACTTCGTCGCGGGGCGGCGACTTCGTCGCGGAGTCCAGTTGGCACAGGGTCTGGAAACCAGACTACTATGGGGGCTGATACGATGTCAGGGAGCGCCGGAGCATTGAGTTCCAAGGCCGCACAGTGCGCAGGGGCGTCACCAGCTTTTTTTCAAAGGGGGTGCGTTTTGACCCTAATGTAACGAGAGTTTTTGGACAGATATTTGGAATATAGGAAGCTCTCAATCCCTATAAACTTTTACTGTTTTTTGAGGAAAACCAAGCGGGGAAAGGGCACCGGCGTAGCTAGGATTTTGTTTTTGTTTTTCTTTTTGTTTTTCTTTTTTTTTTTGGGGGGGGGGGGTTAGTATGCGTGGGAGCGAGCAAGGGGGGGGGGTGGAAGTGCCTCTTTTCCCCCTCCCACGGTGAGAACTTTTTGCATTTTGATGTTGTAAATGGTGCAGTTTGATGCAGGCTTTTTGCGTGTTTTTATCGACTTAAAACAGTCCCATCTGTTTAAGGTAGCAGTACATTGTGATGGAATTTGTTGTTGAACAATGTGCCTATAAACTATATCATTTCAATAAACTTCTTCTATTGATTCTTACACTGATGTCATGAAAGCGACCGAGCCCGAGCAAGCGGAGCGAGCGAGGGGGGAGGGTGTTGAAGGGGGTTAACCCCCTCCCACGGTTATAACTGAAATTGCATTTATTTTGATGTCGTAAATGGTGCAATTAGATGTATGTTTTGCTTGTATTATCGATTTGAAACAGTCCCACTTGTTTAAGGTATAGCAGTATATTTTGATGTAGATTATTATTGAACAATTTGCCTATAAAATAGTATCATCCAAATAAACTACCTGTTTTAATATTTACACTGAATATCATGAACGCGGCCAAGCAAGAGCGAGAGAAGTGAGCGAGGGGGAGGATGAGAGAGGGAGTGTCCCCCTCCCACGGTCAGCACTTTTTGCATTTTGATGTTGTAAATGGTGCAATTTGAATCAGGTATATTGCGTGTTTTATCGACTTGAAACAGTCCCACTTGTTTAAGGTATCAATATATTTTGGAGTAAATTGTTATTGAACAATTTGCCTATAAATGGTATAATTCAAATAAACTTCTAGTAATAATTCTTACACTGATGTCATGACCGCGACCGAGCCCGAGCAAGCGGAACGAGCAAGGGGGGGGGGGGGGAGGTTGTGGGAGAGGGTTGTCCCCCTATAAATGGATTATGGAATGACGGTGTAAAACGACAAATTACTGGCTGCAATATCGGGTGAATGGCATAACGATTACATGCGAGCGATCGAGCTTTAATTTTTTTTTCCGTGGGGGGGGGGGGGGGGGGGGTGCGCACCGGCCGCAACTGCTGGCAATAACTGGCAGCAACATCAGGAGAATGGCATAACGATTAAATGCGAGTGAGCGAAGAGAGCGAGCTTGAAAAGTTTGACATTTTACAGTCCAAAAAGTACCATTTGGAGCTAAATATTTTTTCGCTTTGGAAATAAAGGGGGGGGGGGGGGGCGGCGCACCGGGCGCAACTGCCGGCAATTACTGGCAGCAACATCAGGAGACAGGCATAACAATTAAATGCGAGCGAGCGGAGCGAGCGAGCTTGAAAATTTTGACATTTTACAGTAAAAAAAAAACACACACACAAAAAACTGCCGTTTGTTGCTATTCGCTTTGGAATTCAAGGCGGGCGCACCGGGCGCAACTGCTGGCAATCACTAGCAGCAATATCAGAAGAACATAACGATTACATGCGAGCGAGCGAAGTGAGCGAGCTTGAACATTTTACATTTTACATTCCAAAAACTGCCATTCTTAGCCATATTTTTTTCCGCTATGGAAATTAAGGGGGGGGGGGGTGCACCGGGCGGAACTACTGGCAATTACCGGCAGCAATATCAGGTGAATTGCGTAACGATTAAATGCGAGCGAGCGAAGAGAGCGAGCTTGAAAATATTACATTTTACAGTCCAAAAAATGCCGTTCTTAGCCATATTCTTTTGCTTTGGAAATTAAGGGGGGGGGGGGGTGGAACGCACCGGGCGCAACTGCTGGCAATTACTGGCAGCAACATCAGGTGAACTGCATAACGATTCAATGCGAGCGAGCGAAGAGAGCGAGCTTGAAAATTGTGACATTTTACAGTCCAAAAACTGCCGTTTGTAGCTATATATATTTGTAGCTATATATATATATATATATATATATATATATATATATATATATATATATATATATATTTGTAGCTATATATATATATATATACATATATATACATTGCATTAAGGGGGAGGGGCGCACCGTGTGGAACTGCCGGCAATTACTGGCAGCAACTTCAGGAGAATGGCATTACAACTAAATGCCAGCGAGCGGAGCAAGCGAGCTTGAAAATTTTGACATTTTACAGTCCAAAAACTGCCGTTTATACTTTTTCGCTTTGGAAATTAAGAGGGGGTGGGGACGCCCGGTGCGCCCCTCCCCCTGGATCCGCCACTGATAGTCAAGGGTGTCGGTTTATGTTCATGACTGGGGGGAGGTATGACCAGCGAGGTGGCGTCGAAGTGACCAAGCGGGGGAAGGACCGGATCTATATACACTGTAGTAAACACTGTATAGAATACACTTGTACTAGTAGATACGTATAAAATCAGTGCTGCCAGAATCAGGGGTGCGAATTGTATTTGTCCACGATTTTTTCTTTTTTGTCCCTGGCGCAAAATTAAAAAATAAATACATAAAAAAGAATAATAATTCTAATAGCGTCCGGCGTTCTGGTCGCTCGCAGACTGATTTTTTTTTTTTTTTAGGATCTGAAGGGGTGTGCGTTAGCACCCAACGCACCCCCCCCCCCCCCCCTCCCCCCGGTGACGCCCATGGTGCGTTGGAAGAAGGACTATCTTATCCTTGACCATGAACATGTCTGTTGTTTCGTGGACTGGTGTGATGTAGGGTGAAGTTTGATATACGCACATCACCGATGACCTCCACATACTAATGACCCTCTTACGAGTGTTGGCATCACGCACTAATCATAATTTTATACATTGTACCGACATATAAATGCACACCCGACAGCACATAATTGTACACATATTGACAGTGAAAGCGTGGAAGCACAGTGAGTTAGTGCAACCATGCAAGGCATACATGCAAACATAGTGGGAAACACATGTGGAAAGTGGAAATTACACATATAGCTAGTTCAAACTATATGCATTCAGCAGAATACTACAGCGACAAAAATTACAAATGCGCCTATCCATCAGCGAAGTGAACGTTTAAAATACTTCATCACTTACCCTTTGCACGTTTCATGGCCAAGATCTTTGCATATACATGTATTAAAAGCGCAGCAGCGTAACGTCTGCAGCACGACTCTTTACCGCTAGCCCCCTTTTACAACGCGAGATAGCATAGTGACGACTACTGCTATAATCACTAGCTGTGTATCGATTCTCGATGTACTAGAGTGTGACTGTGCATCCGAGCGAAGATATTTGTTTCGCGGCCTCGCCTGCTTTAATAGCACTGGACTACAACCAACAAATTGACCAAGCTCCATTGTCTGCTCGCCAGCAATATCCCTGAGATCTGAACCCTTCGTGAGCGATCACCCGGCCGTGGAGAAATTCTTCGGTTTGAGCCGGCGTATCCACTACTAGTATACTGTTAACTGTTTGCCAGCATTTATATTGAGTTAAGTGTATGAAACATAAAATAACTGTGCTCTGTACACATCAAAGAGCGTACAAACCTCAGACGGTATACACTCTCGATTTTGCGTAGTACGCTCACGGGCAGGTGCAAGCACCATTTTAGGAAGCACAGCGATCGGTAGCGGACGGATTTTTACGTGACCCTCATTGGAGACTTCACGCGAGGTATCTGCCTCCCTTTCATTTTCTCCCTTTTAGGGAGGCATATAGAGTAAAAGAAGAACTTCGGACCTCAGAAGTATCATTCCTCCCTAAGAACGAAATATAAATGAAGAATTGCTCTTTAATCATATCCAATCTGTAGTCCCTCAAAATTTGAGCTAACTCCTGATGATTATAAGGAGTACTATATACCTAAACCATGTGATATGCATGAGGGTGCTCACAACTTCAGAGCCCCCCCCCCCCTCTCTCTCTCTCTCTCCCTCCCTCTCAACTCTTCTCTTGGTCAACGATGTAGGATAATACGCCATGATTTTTCCTAGAACAACCAATAGAAATCATTGTAGGCGGTCAATACAATTTTCCTTTCTATAAGTACAGTCTACAGAAAAGCTGCAGAACACTATTTTATTGTTCCTTTTTGGGGTTATCTTTCTTTCTGTCTGTTTTGTTGATGGGGGGGGGGGTGGTAGATACCGTGGATGGGGTAGTGTAGACATCCTAATCTTTTTCGCTGTGTTGCACTTTAAAATTTGTGAATCGTACATTCTTTTTTCTTTTTTTTTTGGTACAGATCATTTTTACAGACATGAACATATTATTATCACTGCATATGACCGGGTCGCTGTGTTTTCAACGACAGGCATATCAAATTTCACATATTTCTTCGTACATTTTGTTGAAAAGTAAAAATAAAATCTGAATTTATATTTGAATTGGAATTAAAATTAACATGGACCAAACGAATGCGGTGCATGGTATTATCATTATCATTTTTTATTGTTATGATGCACGGACATGAGGAACATCCCTTTTGGCTGAATCATATACCTGGAGTAAATAAAATTATTAAATTAAATAAAGATTTATTCTTATCAACCATGGCACTCTTCTTCTTAGTATGAATTATCTTATTTATCATAATTGTGATCTTTGTCGCCATCGTCTTACACCTTTTCACATTACTGATCCCTAAAAACAACGTCTCTTGTTATTGTAACAATAATCATGTCGATTATTTTTGCCCTAATAGAAAAACTATTCCTGGGTAAAGTGGCCAGGTATTTTAGTACAATAGTGTACAGTGATGTGTGTGCGGGGGGGGGGGGGCGTTGAACGGACATCAATTGCCTTTCTCGGCCGTAATACATTGATATTGACTCTCTTGGCTGCAAATCATAGCAGGTCTGATCTGAGGACTTGTCTACGCCACTGCCCCCTCTATGAGTGTCGGAGCTTTTTGGATTTCTCAAGAAGAATTCAACAATCTTTGCGGCGCCCACTTTGGTGGAATGATATTTAAAATGTTTTTAATCAAAGAGATTCTGTGCCTAGTGATTGGCTGAATCATGGACGGGGCACTCTGTCATGTGTGTTGGAAGTCGACAGTGGGGCCGGGGGGGGGGGGGGGGGGGCTTAGAGGATGTCTCCCTCCCACACGAGGGAGCTTCTGTATTCTCAGAATTAATATGATTTAGTGCACATTTTGGTGGAATATTTGCAATTTTAAATTTACAAACAGAGAGGAAATGTAGGGAAAATGCGGCTAAATTCGTTATTAGGCATATTCGTGATATGGCCTCTTCATCCAAGATCGACATAATATGCGCGTTTTCATTGTGTAAGAGGTGGACCGAAGGGGCCGGGGAGGGAGCCTATTAATTAAAATTCAACCATGTGGTGCACGTGCACCTTTGGTGGAATATTTGAGAAATTAGAATGAAATATTTGTAATCTTCAACATGTTCGCATTGCAGATCATCGTGACAAGGTCTATCAAGAGTGCTAAAAAGAAAAAAAGAAAAATAAGAATACTAAGTTTGAAAAGACTGAGGGGGTAATCCTCAAGATCAAAAAAAAAAAATCCAGGGAACACGTCCTCCCCCCCCCCACCCTCCCAAGATGTTTTATAAGGGCAAAAGGGCAGGGGCGAAAGAGGGAGAGAGAGAGAGAGAGAGAGAGAGAGAGAGGGAGGGGGAGAGATGGACTCGTGGAGAGAAAGGCGTTTCAGTATAGCTCGAACTTTGATTCGAAAATAATGGACATTTCTTCATTTTTTTTCATCTTTAGGAATAAATGATGTTTCTAAATGGGAATTTGAGGTCTTAAACAAAGCTATACCGCTGCTTGCCCCCTTAAAAAGGTGAAAATGAAGGGGAGGCAGAATTTACTCCTATAGGTCACGTATTAGACGCTCGCGATAATCCAGCGGTTTGCTTCCTAAAATGGCCGCCGTTGGGCTCCATGGCGTACTCAAAGAGATTTTCCCGGCTTTCAGCAAGATGAGGGGGTCGGAGATGAGAGAAGGAAACAACTCAAAAATTTAAGTTGCTAGCAATCTCTTACTATTAGTGGTAAAGAAAATGAAAATCAAACAACATTTTACTTTATTCTCCACGAGGTAATACTTTCAAGCCGACCAACACGACCATGGCCCATGCAATACAAAGGGTTTTCTTGGTCTCTAGACAGCCGGGTGCCCCTTGTGATACAGTATACTGCGTCAATTTTTGTGTATATATATATATATATATATATATATTTTTTTTTTTTTTTGCAATTATATTTTTTCTGTATGAGGAGACTGCATTCTATAGTCCTATCTGTGTATACGAGTGTTTCATTGAATTTCTTTTTTTTTGTGGAAATGAAATAAATCATTTTTATAAGTACGTGTAGGCATATTGGTTCCATGACATATCAAGTTCAAGCTCGAAATGCTAATGTTGAAGCTTACATAAACCCTAACCCAAATCATAACACCTAACCCTCATCCTAATCCTCACCCTGCCTTGAACCAAAAGACAAATCAGACCCATGATGCTAATTCTATTTTCAGAAAGATATCAAAGCCGGAGCATAATATGTCCTGTTACCAGGCATATATTACGTATTTTCCCACACTATCACCATAGTAAAATTAACTGCTGGTATAGCAAAGGGTGGAAGAACGGGGTTTTTTTTTTGTTTGTTTTTTTGTTTGTTTGTTTTTTTTTTTTGGGGGGGGGGGCTCAAGGGTCAAATAGGGCACTTAAAAAAAGAGCACTTTTTAAGCTGAAAAAGGGGAGGTTGTTTTTTTAATGGGGCAAATGTCCCCCCCTCCCCCGTTCCGCCGACCCTACATATAGTTATGTACTGTATTAGCTATCTATATAGTAGCAATAGATCGAAAATGGCTGAGGGAGGGCGGAGTGCCCCCTGACGAATTTTACAAGACCTTTTCTTTTCTTTTTCTATTTTTTGTCTTTAATCAATCTGTTTAACACACACTAGAAATGTAATTTTAGTTACTTGTGAAAGGAAACTCCGCTCCCCTTCTTTTCTCCTGTTTCTACATCCAAAAGCAGCACATGAACCAGGCATTTTGCAACATAGATCCATGCTACTTTAAGTAGAATTTGCGAATTTAAGAACATTTTCGATTTCCAAACTCCGATGGAGACCTTGGCATAGATGCTAGCCTACTGCCGTTGCATCCCGTCGTCGATCTCCCTGCATGTTCCGCTAGCGCTACACGTTATCGGTACGGTCGCTAGTCGAAATTTGCCCGGACCAAAATGGCGAACGCCTCCTTCTATCGGTCACAGGGATTTTACGGAGTCCGCCCTCTAGTGTTCTTAGTATATATCTCTATGGATTTTCCCCAGTGACTGCTAGAGTGCGGACTCTTCATACGCCCTGTGCAACTGTTCTGTGAGTGCGCGGAGCTTGGCCTTGGTCAATCATTGCGCGAGAGGCCTACAAACATATCACCGTCAGAGGGCGGACTATCAAAACAAAATCTCATCCGTGACGTCATTTGCGAAAAGCTGTAGGGCCACGGGCCGGGTCTAGGGCAATCACCCCCTGGGCAATTACCCCGCACCCTTCCCCTGGCCCTAATCCTAATCCTAATCCTTAACCTAATCCTACCCTAACTCAAACTCCTAACCCTAACCCTAACCATTATCTTTACTCTAAACTTACCACTAACCAGTATTTAGCCGGGGGTAATTGCCCTCCGGGGGTAATTGCCCGGATACGCACGGGCCAAGCCCACAGAAATAAATACTGTACACACATGTAGGTAGAATGATCACCGTTGTGAGGGAATGACATGCTCACGTTGCCATTTGCATATTCATGTTGACCGTTCAAGAACTGCCCCCCCCCCCCCTCCTGAAAAAGTAAAACTTCGAAATATCATAGCTTTTTTTTTTTTATTCGATTTTAATCAAAATTGTACCGTTGAACTCGTAATATTTTACTCCTATTTCTTACTGTAAAAGTGGTTATTTTCGCACGACTAATTTTTCGCGCTTGGTCGGGTAAGAGGAGTTTCGCGTGTTTTTATTTCCGCGGAATCAAGACACCAAGTACAGGTACATATGGCAAGCAAAAACATTCGCGCGCTTTTATTTTCGCGCTAGTGTCTGGTTGCGCGAAATGCGCGAAAATTTCAACACCGCGAAAATTTCCACTTTTACAGATAACTTATACTTGGACTGAATTTCCCTATTAAGGGTAGGGATGTAAATGCTCAAAGAAACGTTGTCAAGCAAGGGAACGAATTAGTTACCGAGATAGCAATGAGCGCACTTTTTATATTATTGGAAAATAAAGGATGTAGTGCACTCTTTTGGTGAAATTCGAGAGCTTTTCAATCTAAAACGGTAGGAAATTCACCGCCCCTGATGCCCCCGGCAATGTGTTCATCTCCCAAAGTCCCAATCTTATGTGTAGGTACACATTTAATCTTAAATCAACCTAATGTATATCCGTATACAAGGTACTTCTCAAAACGAAACAAAACAAAACAAAACAAAACATAAAAGCCAGTCAACAAAACAAATATCCATGATAGAGGGAAAGAGAAATAGAAATAAGTTGTGGAGCCATCCATTCCAAATCCAGTTATAATGTCGGCATTCAGTTCTAATGTCGGCATTCAGCTATAATGTCGGCATGTTTATGTATACAATTACTAGTATTCTGTCAAGAAGTTACCGGATATTTTTATTCGCATGTTCAGGAAAAACTATTTGATTCATAATTATCTTGCCCGCCAAAGTGACGCATTTAACCTTCCACGGACTCGAACAATTTTCGCAAAACAACAAAAACAACAACAACAAAAACCGATTTATACGGGCATTTCAGTATCTATAGATACTGAAATGACCTCTCCCCCGAAATAAGCTGATTGTCTTACATTGTTTTAAACGCAAATTAAGTTTAAAGGCCGTGTCACACCAGCCTTGCGTGCGACTTGCAAAGAACAATTTTGACTACCCGGAGGTCCCCGTAGATGATCCGCACATGACAGTACCTAGCATGTATCTCAAAAGTAGTCGCCCGGAGGTGCGCACGCACATTTTTTTACCCGCAACCGTGTTTAGGCCCTGTCACACCTTTCCGGGCAAGCTACTCGGGCTTGTTACGTGTAGGGATTTTCTAGCATACCGGACATTCCTGAGGGCGGAAAAGGATTTGTGCGGGTCAGCGCATGTGTCTTACTTGCTGGACGCGTTATACTTGCGAGTATACTGTGTGACCTTTGTACCAGTCGTGTGGGGGCTGACAACTAAGTGAAGGAATTCCTCGAATGGAATGGCTGAAATCTCACAGAATTTCATTATCTTGGCTGCATACGGGACTGCGAAGTACCTGCGTGGGAATTGCCTGGGAAGTACTGCCGCTAAGGGTCTCCTATTGGCGTTCTGCGTGGACCTCTACGGGCATTTCCGCGACTCACCCAGAAAAAGTTTTGGTCATGCTCAAAACTTGGCTGCGGTTAAATCGGACTTGCGTGAGCACCTCCGGGCAACTACGCGCTATATACTGTCAGGTGCGGACCAACAGCGGAGAGCTCCGGGGAGTAAATTTGTTTCCCCGCAAGTCAAGCCGCAGAAGTTCCCCCGTACAGTATGACAAGGCATGAATGAAAATTGCAAACATTCTTGTTCGCCCGCTGAAAATCTTCTACGTGCTGGAAACCACCTCCTCACCACAAGCCCGCGTAGCTGGTGTGACACGGCCTTTATTAAGTACATATCGTGCAGACACTCAATAAATTTGTAATGTCTTATGTAATATTGTGGTATGTTATTGTCCGATCAAAGCAATTCTTGTCAACCCGCCGCAGATTGTATTTTGGGCCTTGCCGTCAGGTTCTCCGAATTAATTATTTCTACACGCTACTTCGTTCCCCCTTCAGGCTCTTCCTCCTTCCCTCTACCTCTCTCTCACTTCTTACCCACAGCTTGACGGCAAGCACCAAATGGCTTAATAGCTGTACATGTTACTTTTGTATCTAACTGAATACAAAAATCTTGTGATAGTTTTAATGCAACGACAGTTTTATAATAAATACCGAGGGAGATTTCAGAAGCAAATCATGCTTTACAACGTAAACAAATGATAGCTCGGCCACAATCATGGTTTACATTTTAGTATAGTTTTCTTTTCTTTCTTCTTCTTCTTCTTTTTTTTTCTTCTTCTTTTTAATCACATAGGCATATCCCGCTTTTCTTATTTGGCACCATTCACTCGCCTGGTCTTATCCGTTCTCCGTTTCTTTTTCACACACACTGACTACTCGGGGCCTACAGCCAAACAAGCTTGCTTTCATGAAGGTCCCATCATACTTCTTTTTGTTCAACCCCATTCGATTTCGACCAGTTACCATTTCAATTGATGTGATATTACCATGTATATTGTCCGTTTTTGCACATTGCTTATAACATAAAAGAACCTGTATTATTACTTCTGATGAGACATTCATATACGAAAAGAAGTATGAAAATGAATGAATTGAATTGAATTGAATCAAATTGAAGTGAAATCCAGTTTGGTATGCGAGGCTACTATATCATTACGTAACCTTCAATGCTGACTCGGCATTCTTTATTACATCAACACGAGCATTTTATGGAGAGGATGATGTTGCCTCTTGGATCAAGCATGATACACAAGACACAGAAGAAAAAAACATAACAGACTCATGACACAGTATAAAAAAAGATACAGATTGATGTCTAAAATAAACCTTATATACGTCATTGTAATACAGAACACGGATATGTAATCACGAGCAATACCAAAAGTATACACATTCATTATGTTATATTTGATATGATTTTTTTTTGTCTCATTCTGTTTTCTTCTTTTTTTTCCTGCTTCGCTACCCAACCTAATTCTTAAAAGCAGCTCCCTCCTTCCTCTGCTTCTATCTAATTCAAGTTTTATCAATGAAACATCTTGTTCTTTTTCCTTGAATTGCTTTTCGGCAATTCTAGAAAAAGTACATGATAACAACCAATAAGCAATATACCGAATCCTAACATGAAAAGCCATGTATTAGAGCAGTGCGTAACACTGAGAATCTCAAACCCCACATCAGAAAAGAAGATATGAAGTATAAGTGCCGCTTCAAGAACTATTATCTTACTATGAACCGTGATGTGGCTGATACAGTGAATGGGAGGGGGGGGGAGGGGGGGAGGGGGAGGAGGACCAGGATGTATAGTGTCTATAACACCACAGAAATTTTATACCATTAGTACATGACTAATACCAACTTTTAGTAGCGTCATCCATTCAAGACGTATTAAAGTTTATAGTGAGGGTTATGTAACACTGGTCCAAAGAAAATAAATAAATGAATGAAGGCCTTTAAGACATACCTGCTTACATTATCAGAAAAAAAGTGTTCTAGAAGAACTACAACACAATTTCTCATGAATTCGTGTTTTTATCCAAAACTTAGAAATAGATAAGAAAAGAAATAAATTGCTCTTTCAGGAAATATGAACAACTTCAGGACTGACTTCGTTGACTCATGGTTTCATATATTTTTACTCGTCTTGTACAATCAGGGTAGGCGACTTGATGTTGGTTTCATGATGCACGGTCACATATGCGTGCATCTTTATTGTTGTTTATCCGGGTATCGACAGCCTCTTCATTATAGTGTCAATAACACCACAGAGAGAAATGTATTATAAAAAAGGGGGTGTTGGGTTAAAAGCATGAATCTTAATTGTCCAATTAGAGCAGAGGGTGGGAGGCGACGTCGACCACCATGCTCTTAAGGGGGCTGAGCAGAGGGTGGGAGGTGACCTCGACAATCATGCTCTAAGGGGAGCTGAGTAGAGGATGGGAGGCGACCTCGACCACCTTGCACTTAAGGGGGCTGAGCAGAGGATGGGAGGTGACCTCGACCATCATGCTCTTTAGGGGGCTGAGCAGAGGATGGGAGGCGACCTCGACCACCATGCTCTTTAGGGGGCTGGGCAGAGGGTGGGAGGTGACCTCGACCATCATGCTCTTTAGGGGACTGAGCAGAGGATGGGAGGTGACCTCGACCACCTTGCTCTTCAGGGAGCTGAGCAGAGGGTGGGAGGCGACCTCGACCACCATGCTCTTCAGGGAGCTAAGGAGAGGGTGGGAGGCGACCTCAACCACCATGCTCTGTAGGGGGCTAAGCAGAGGTCGAGGTCGCCTCTCGACCTCTGCTTAGCCCCCTAAAGAGCATGGTGGTTGAGGTCGCCTCCCACCCTCTGCTCAGCTCCCTGAAGAGCAAGGTGGTCGAGGTCACCTCCAATCCTCTGCTCAGCTCCCCTTAGAGCATGATTGTCGAGGTCACCTCCCACCCTCTGCTCAGCCCCCTTAAGAGCATGGTGGTCGACTTCGCAGTTTACTATAATATGGGTCAGTTTGGGTACTGTGGGACTACAGGTGATTGCTGACTGTATGCCCCAATTCTTAACCAATCAGACTTGAGGATTCATTCAGTGAGGTATGTAGCTGATTGTAGTGATGAAGTATGTATCTGGTTGTATAGTGATGAGGTATATAGCTGGTTGTACAGCGTGTCCCAGAAAAAACGAAACCGAGATTCCTCTTTATTTTTTAGTATCAAAATCATAAATTTATGAAATGTACATGAATGGAAAGATACGTTTCTCTTCTTTCATTTGGTGTACAACACAAAGTTTATAATCCACGCATGACTGAGTTAGAACAATAGACAGTAGTGCTACTCAATTTTCATTTGCACGCGGAAATGGTGATTTTAAGTTAATTTTTCAGACTTTTACAATTATGTTTTCAAAAAACAAAGTATATGACTCGAACATCCATAATTTCCTCTTTTATATGAGACCTTATTCTTCAAATATGAACAACGCATGGTTGGAAAACATTTGCATGATAATATGATTCATTTCTGCCGATTCCACGGATAGTCGAAAAACAAGAATTCAGCTCTCCCGACTTCGCATTAGACAATGGGCTCGTCTGCGCGATTGAATTCACACAAAACAACCGCAGTGGCTGTGCTACAGTGAATGCTGTTTGGGACGGGGCATTACAGAGAATGCTGTATGGGGACAGAATGCCTGTTGTTGTAATGTATTTGGAATAAACTGAGATTTAACTAATAATTAAAGACTAATATCGTGAGTATTTTCAGGCTGCATGGAGTCTAATGACTATGGAAAATCAATGCTACAATGATCCGAACATTTTGATAATATTCTTGTTAGTCTCATGCTTTTTTCAGTCTTTTCATTCCTCGCTACATTTCACAGACAATCACGGTTCTTCCTTCATAACTGAAGGGGAAGGCGGGACGTTTGTTTTTGTTTTTTGTTTTTAAAGGGAGAGAAAAACAGAGATGAGGTTCCCCACTTTTTATCACTATAAACTTGCACTCTTAACAATTCAAAAGTACAAGTGCAGTGCAGACAGTCCTTTTGAGCTTTTTGTGTGATTTGGTGTGTGTGTGTGTGTGTGTGTTTGTTTGCTTGTTTGTTTATTTATTTTTTGCATGCAAGTTTTTCTTTTTTGGTTGTTGTTGTTGTTGTTGTTGTTGTTGTTGTTGTTGTTTTGTTTCGTTTCGTGTGGGGTTTTTTTTTTGTTGATTTTTTTTAGGCGGGTCACTCTCACTTCAATCATTTGGTTGCCACTACTTCATTCACTCACTTCAAGCATCATCTCGTACAAGTAATCAATCATAACACATTCAATGAAATCAAGCAAACCGAAAGATCGCACTAAGAATTTTTCAAACCATTCGCTGATTAAGCATGAATTATGTTTGGAATTAAAAATGAAATAACTTGAACTAAATTGAGTTTCATCGTGCTTTTTTTATTATTTCATGATCATGACACAAAAATAAACTGATTAAGCTTGTCAATGAGAGTTCAAGTTCATGCAACATGACCGCCGTCTCTTTCGAGGCATGTCTGCGCCCTCGACCTCATGGTTCTCATTGTGCGGCGAATCAATCCTCTGTCCTGTCGGAGAGCGTCCACCGCTTCGACGATTCTGGCCGTCAGATCCTCAAGGTCACGAGGAGGAGTGACGAAGTCTTTTCCCTTGAGGAAGCCCCAGAGAAAGAAGTCACAAGGGGTGAGGTCAGGACTCCGCGGAGGCCATTCGATGGGATGATTCACGGCGACGACTCTGTCTTGGAAGAGCTGATGCAATCTCTCCCTCACGATCAGTTGACGGTGGGCGGGCGCCCCATCCTGTATCCACCACAAGGAACGAAAGGCGCCGTTTCCATCTCGTGCATGTTCCCTTTCAAGGCGAGGAACTATCTCTTCGTCGATCAGGTGCATGTAGGCTTCTCCGTGTAGATTGCCGTTGAAAAAAACAGGACCTATCAGAGCCCCGTTGCCACAGAGACCGCACCACACAGAAACTTTCTCTCGGCTTGCATTCCTTTCATAAATGAATGCAGGTGGATCATGGTGAGGTGCGTACTGGCGGACGTTGTGACTGCAGACGCGGACATTCATGAAAAAGGAGGACTCGTCGCCGATCACGATGTTTTCCAGAAATCGTTCGCCGTGATCAAGAAGCCATCTGGAATACTGTAGACGACGCGCACGGTCTCCAGGCCGGAGCTGATGCCGACACAGCATCCTGTAGGGGTACCATCTCATATCTTGCCGAACAATGCGATGGAACGAAGACCTTGATATCGCCAGCCCATTCCTCCTCATAGAAACTTGGGGGTTGTCTTCCATGGTACGTCTTACTGCAGCCACATTTTCTTCTGACATGACAGTCCTTCTTCGACCAGATCGACCCTTGTTGAGATTGAGGCTTGTCCCTTCATGCTGATACTTTCTGATGTTTCTCCAAAGCGTTGACTTCGCAGGAACATCACGATTTGGAAATCGGTCATGGAAGGCTGCTGCAACTTGTTGCAGGCTCCCAGAACGAGACCACTCCGTTACAATGAACACTCTTTGCTCTGTGGTCAGCTGCATGGTCAGGCAAGCTCATGATCGTCTGTTTTTTCGACCCTATTCACAGTCAAACTGCTTCTATTGTTCTCTTTATGTCCCCCCCCCCCACACGCACACGCATTTGTGTAAATTCATCGGAGCATGACGGCCATTGTTATGTGCGAAGTCGGGAAATCTTAATGGCTCCTTCTTTAATTATCCCTCTTTCAGCGTAGCATTAAAGCATATTTTCAAATTAAGATTTCTCTAGCATAAATGTGAACCTTTTTTTACGCACAAGCTGTCATATGATAGGAAAAATAATGAATATTAAAGTTATTACTTTCATTATTGAAAAGGAATGGCGAAAAAGCACGAAATATTCGCTCAAAGTTACAATTTCCTCGTGCAAATGAAAATTTACTAGTACTACTGTCTATTGTTCTAACTCAGTCATGCGTGGATTATAAATTTTGTGTTGTACACCAAATGAAAGAGGAGAAACGTATCTTTCCATTCATGTACATTTCATAAAGCAAATTTATGATTTTGATACTAAAAAATTAAGAGGAAACTCGGTTTCGTTTTTTCTGGGACACGCTGTATAGTGATCTGATGAAGTACTAGTACTACATGTATTATGTAACTGGTTGTATTTGTATGTGATGATGCAACCCCGGCGCGGGGCGCTGTAACCAGTAACGTGTTGGGGTCGCTGCTGCATGCGGTTACCGCTGACGTTGCTCTGCCACAACCTGATCCCGATCTCGCGCTCGCCAACTGGCAATGGCGGAGCTTATTTATCTTAAGCTGTGCTGAATCTTTTGCATATCGCCATGGCGGGATTATTCCTACTCCCACTTTCAGAACAGTTGGAAGCCATGGCCCATGCGTGAAGTCTTGAGCTAGATCGACATCGAAATCGCGAAAGCTACCGCGCTCAAAACCCACCACTCGATCGAGCATCCCACCACCGCGGCGGCCAGCGGCAGCGCCGCGCCGATGACGGACTTGCTGTGTACTGTGCATGGTACACGTGCACTGTATGCATGCGTACGTGTTGTTGCGCTGCATGTAGACAAGTCGCAGGGGCTAGCTTGGTACAGCGAATATTGCGCACTCGTTTTGTCGAACGTATTTTGTCATGAGACGTATTTCAGCTCATGAAATGTATTTTCATGGAATGAATTTTTGTTCATCAAATGATTTTTTTTTCGTAAGTATGGAAAGCCATGTATGTAAAACACTTTTTGTCAAATATATTTTGGGTCTAGTATATTTTTGGTGAAATAAATATATTTTGTCGAATATATTTTGGTCAGATATATTTTTTGGTCAAATAAATTTTGGGTCAAATATATTTTGGGTCAAACATATTTTGTGTCAAATATATTTTTGGTGAAATATAATTATATACATATATATATATATATATATATATATTTATTTTGGTCAAATGTATATTTTGTCGAATATATTTTTGGTCAAATACATTTTTTGTCAAATATATATTTTGTTGAAATGTATACTTTTTTGTCAAATATATATTTTGTCGAAAATGTTTTTGTCAAACCTATATATTTTTTGTCATATATATAATTTTGTTTGAATAAATTTTTGTCAAATACATATTTTGTTGAATATATCTTTTATCAAATACATATTTTGTCGAATATATTTTTGTTGAATGAAATTTTACTTGATGAAATAGTTTTTTTTTAGCTGGTGTCGAACATAAATATTTGATTCCCCTCTGGCGCGCCATACCGCGGCCCTCAGAAAATAGTGCTACTGAAGTCACCTCATAAACATAGTTTCAACCACAGCCTCTCAGGCCTGGTACACTTATATTCTTTTCATCTTTTCCTCCTCTCATTAATCAAAGGGATTGCCGCTATTCCAGTCCACACGCTGTGAGTTTATTTTCACAAAATTCCCTGCCTGTCCTGCTCTAGACGGTATTTTCCGTTCCCTATTACAGCTGTCTCTCTACCGCTTAAAAACTTTCACTGTCCTCAACAGATAAATATGAAGAGTTTGTTTGCGAAAACCGATAAGTCCATTTTTGAAGATTTTGAAGTATGGTCTCTGTCGTAAAGTACAAAATAATCCCTTTTAAATGATATATTGGTCACTACATATAAAGGTACATTTTTGAAGTTATGGTCAAAAGAAGCAAAAGTTTTCTTATTATTCTCTTTATTTTTCTTCAACTTTAATCGGAAATATCTCCATTTGGCAAATATGGACTTATCGGTTTTTGCAAACAAACTCTTCATATAGTCTTATAAGTTATTTCATCTCTTCGGTTTTATACTGTAACTTCGTCACTTATATTCAAAAAGGTTGAAAATTACCTTGAAATTAAGACAATATTTTGCGCCTTCAGTGCCCTATTCCCCAATTTGCTAGGGACGAGTTGGGAGAACCTCTAGTTTAAAGCAAAAACTTAGTTCTCGTGGCATGTGGCTGTTATAACTGCCTATTATTGCTCAAAATTGCATGCCTATCCGTAAGATATTTGTGAAATAACCTGTGATTTCAGATTTCAGTTGTGTAACAACGAAATATCAGAGGCATTGACATTCCCTTAAATCATTTATGATATCAGAGCATTTTTAGTAGACGATGGTGGGAGAATATGTATATACACTCTAAAAGCTGTGTTTCCACTTTAAGATATTCGGCGGTTATTGGATAGGCTACCAAATATTCCATCTACCCAATCTATTCTCATAACTGAAATAAAGACGATAGGATTGCAAAAAGGTTTGTATGATTATAATCAAACACCTTCATCCAAGGTATGCTACAAAGATGAATATCATTCTATGTAGTGGTAAAATAACCAAAACGCTGCCCGTAAATTTTCTTCTTTCCACGATAAAAAAAAAAAAGATTTAATGCTGTTTCAATAGCTAAAACAAAGTTAGTATAACTCCTTAACTCTAGGATCATTCGTTATCATGATTTTCAAATTACTTACTTGTGGAGGATGATTCCTTCGGTATCGTCATTTTGTCAGCCTTGAGTGCATAGAATGCACAGTAGGCGGTACTTCGCAGTACAATACTTACCAGTATATCTATGTACTACCGTACTACCGTACCTATAATATACAAATAATACACAGGGTATTTACAATTGTGAAACATGCACGAGGTAAAGCCGAGTGCATGTTGCACTACATTGTAAATACCCGAGAGTCTGTCAGTGAGCTGCATCTCCACTAACGTCACGAGCTTAAACCTGTGTATTATTTGATTTATAAAATGGGTCGAAAACTAACAACATTTTTCATGTGCCTTTGTGGGTCAATACCAGTCAGCTACATGTAGCACTCGCTCAAAAGTCAGATGTCCGAAGATGTTCGTCCCAAATATTTATGCACGTCGCACTCGGAAATCCCGCACATATACTACGTATCACGTAGAGTATACGTACGCCACGTGTTATGCACAAGAAAGGCCGGCTGGCAGCCCGAACTAGAAGTTGTTTACAGGATTGACAGCGCGTACAGTAGCGCGCGACGCACTTGTAACAATTGACTGAGTGCGCACTGCTAGTGTAAACATTGTGACGTCAGTTACACTTTCTCTGCAATGTCCCATAGAATAACACGCCGTGCATGTTAGTAAGAAAATAATGCACGCACACGTGACTCATTTCAGTGCTTCCAATCGGTTACATTCTTGAACCCATTTTATAATACACTGTATTATAATCTCTGCAATCATAATGGTCAGTGGCATCCAAGGGGTTACGCGTACTTTTTGCTTCGATCTTTTCAGCGGGCAATGACCTCCCCGCCGCGATACCCACTTTTACATATAGTACGCCCTCTACAGGTAATGAGTATGTAACTCGTCCGCCATTACGAAGTGGTACAATCGCGGCCCGCGAATATTTTTTTCGTACATGGAAACGCTACAGGACATGAATTATTCATAAGTTTAGCTGAAAATTTGAAGTGCGCAATTGTAATTTTGACATTTTAAAGTCCCCAAACTGCCGGTTGTAGCTTTATTTTTTCGCTTTGGAAATTAAAGGGGCGCACTGGGCGCAACTGCTGGCAATTACTGGCAGCAACATCCTAGTAGAATGGCATAACGATTAAATGCGAGCGAAGCGAGCGAGCTTGAAAATGTTGACATTTTACAATTCCCAAACTTCCGTTTGTAGCTATATTTTTTCGCTTTGGAAATGGAGGGGAGGGGGGGGGGGGGGACGCACCGGGCGCAACTGCTGCTGACAATTATTACTGGCAGCAACATCAGGAGAATGGCATCACGATTAATGCGAGCGAGCGAAGCGAGCGAGCATGAAAATTTCGACATTTTACTGTCTTCAAACTGCCGGTTGTAGCTATATTTTTTCGCTTTGAAAATTAAGGGGGGGGGGGGGGGCACACCGGACGCAACTGCTGGCAATTACTGGCACCGACATCAGGAGAATGACATAACGATTATATGCGAGCGAGCGAAGCGAGCGAGCGAAGCGAGCGAGCTTGAAAATTTCGACATGAAAAATGAAAATTTCGACATTTTACACTCCCAAAACTACCGGTTGTAGCTATATTTTTTCGCTTTGAAAATTAAGGGGGGGGGGCGCACCGGGTGCAACTGCTGGCAATTACTGGCAGCAACATTAGGAGAATGACATAACAATTATACGGGAGCGAGCACAGCGAGTGAGCTTGAAAATTTTGACATTTTACAGTCCAAAAACTGCCGTTTGTGTAGCTCTATTTTTTCACTTTGGAAATTAAGGGGGTGGGGGCGCATCGGGCGCAACTGCTGGCAATTACTGGAGCCAACATCAGGAGGATGGCATAGCGATTAAATGCGAGTGAGCTTGAAAATTTTGACATTTTACAGTCCAAAAACTGCCTTTTGTAGCTATACTTTTTCGCTTTGGAAATTAAGAGAGGGGGGGGGGGGGCGGATCCACCACTGGTAGTCAAGGGTGTCGGTTTATGTTCATGATTTGGGGATGTATGACCAGCGAGGGGGCGTCGAAGTGACCAAATAGGGGAAGGATATCCAAAATCTGCACTTTAGAACATCCTCTAATATTATTGTTTGTGTTTGTGTGTGTGTGTGTGTGTGTTGTGTGTTTTATATGCATGAAAAAGTTTGGAAATATCCCAGGTCAAGTCTTATCATTGGCAATGCAAGGCATTTTGATATAGACTAGTATGTAAAGCAACACTGCAAAATCATTAATGATCTAGCTTTGATATAACGAAGCGTATAAGGTACAAAGGTGTACATTCTACATCACATTGCGCAACATTGCAGCGACTCTTGTTGCCGTTCGGATGTTCTGAGTACACTGCGCACATCCTGCTTATATTCAGAATGCCAACCAGGAATCACGCTGACTCGCAATATTTTGTCGCCTCCGGACTTTTTGAGCAATGTTTCACGCTATATATCTCTTTAATTATGGTTAAAAGAAATCTTATAAGAATATCTTATTTCTTGATCCCCCTTTCATGTCGATTTCAAAAGCAGTTTACTAACCCTTGAATTACTATTTTGGTAAGATTTTTATTCTTTTTTTACCAGCGGATGGGGGGGGGGGGGGGAAGCTTGGCGCCACCCCCCCCCCCCCCCACACACACACTTAACACGGATCGAATGTACCACTCTTTTGCATGATATATAAAGTATGAGGGAAGTGGCATCAAAAATATGAAGACTTTTTGTTTTTGTTTTCGTTTGGTTGGTTTTGTTTGCTTTTTTTTTTTTTTTTTTTTTTTTTTGGCTTGTCAGCCGACTTCTGGCGGAAAATCAGACCTTGAAAAGACGAAGAATTTTTGTTGTTGTTTCTCTTATCTTTTCATTTTCTTTCTTCTTGACTGGCAGGTGATTTTGACCCCCCCTTTTTTTTTTAAACGTAGCATAGCCCTGAATAATGCCCAAATATATTCAATAAAATGGTAATATGGATCTCCATTTCTTTGTATGTAATAACGTACCGGTATTATCTTCCTGTAGGTATTGTATTTTGCTATTTTCTTGACTTAAGTCAATAAAGCAATCATCCCAGTCGCATCGTTCTGTTTTAATGATGGTGGGTGGGGGAGGGACTTGGAGTTGGAATATCTTTGCGAGGGAGCGGAGCGACCGAGTGGGGGGAGGGTGTGGGAGGTGGGGGATACCCCCCTCTCAGACGAGGAAGATTTTGCATTTTCAGACCAGAAATTAAGCGATCTGGTGCAAACTTTTGGTGAAATTTTGGATTTATATGCTTATATGTAGGCCTATACTATTTGACGTTGTCAAGGTCTGGGCCATATCTTAATATGTCGATACATGTATTACTGTCTTTGCGAGCGAGCGAAGCGAGCGAGCGCTTCAGAAAATTATGTATTCATTATCCTACAAGACTGTTCAGCTCTGTTACCTGTCTGGAGGCGGACTTACGAACGTCATGCAATATGCCAAAATTAATACAATCACATTTGTGCTTCCTCTATTTTTTTCCCTCAAATTTCAGGGGGGGGGGGGGGATGACTGTACAGGCCATCCCCCCTCCTCCATTTCGGGGGGGGGGGGGGGAATATATCCCCCATCCCCCCCCCCCCCCCCCCGGATTTACGCCAGTGCTACAAGGTCAATTCATGCAAACAAATTTAGCTCAACGTTGCAAAGACAGGATTGTGTGTCCTATTAAATACAAAATTACTTAACTCATCAACACAGAGCAATAAATGTCTCTTCTGCTTGTAAGTGCTCCTTCTCTCTAAGAAAAAAATTTTAATTTGCAGCAAATACATGTACTCTCCGCTAAGATAGTAACATTTCACTGTTAAACCCAAGACAGACGACTATGTCGTTTAAAAAGGTTTTTATATGAAGGAATTTGCGGTTATCATGTTTCAGAACCAAAATCCTAACTTAAAGTTTAAGTGTGTTTAAGTGATTGATGACATTTCTCTAACGTGCTTGTAATTCTACAAGGTAGATGTGTCTTAATAGGCCTACGTAATTTGTATTCTTCTCCGTATTTTTCCCCAGTGAGCTAAATTGTATTCATATCACGTTGAATTTCAGTTTTTAATTTTGGAAATTGGACAGGGAGGGGATGTAACCACGTAGATTTAAAGGTACTGGCCCACATTTGTAAACCTGCAGCAATTGGTCTCATAGTTAGCATGGAGTTTGGGTATGATTGCAGTAACACCTGTGCAAAATTTCGTTCCAATTAGTCCATTACTTTCATAAAAATAAATGAAAATGCACCGTATGCATGCGTATAACGCTCGCTAGCTCCGGTCCACGTACGTACTACTTGCATGCGATACATGTGTAAGTTACATGTACGTACTAGTAGCTAGCCCCGGAGACCGCGCCACAAGGCGCGGTCCTGGCGGCTACCTCGCAGCTGAGCGGGAGCAAAAATCACTGCCACATTCACGGCGACTTCACAAATAAAGCACGGCTAAATTTCTATCATAAACACAGTGACAATTAATACATTACCTTTTCGACTTGGTTTTTCTCACCCATTTATCTAGAAACTGCAAAATTTTCTACATTCTTTTAGGAGTAATAAGCGGCCTGCCCTAGTGCAATAGTGGAGAGACTTGCTGCTATATCCGTTAGTACGCATTACGCATGCTCTCAATGCACTGCACTGCATGCATGCTGTGCGCCTGTGCAAGTGATTGTGAGTTTCAGTGAGCATCGGTGAGCTGAAGATATTCGCGTTATAAGACAACATTTTCTGCATCACAAGCAATGCAATGCATCAAACAGTCGCCGAAATTAATCATTTAGGTTTAATCGACCAATGTAAGTATTCCTAGTAATTTTTGTTGAAAAATTAAGGAAATGTAGCGCCGAAACGGCACCCGTTTTGTACAACTCCTCGATCTGAATGCGAAAAAGGCACAGCCCAAACGCTGCACGTTGGGGCTGGTCGCAGTTAGTACGTAGCTAGCCCGCGCTCGTAATTCGATTTTGGGTCGGGTTGACCCGGTTTGGAAAGTGATTTTAAAACGATGATTTTCTCTCTTTTATCGAATGGTATGGACAAAGAGCAACAGGTGAGGTATGTTACTGTTATAACTTGTACTTGAAGTCATATTGGACCTGTTTTATGCAGTTTTCGTTTTTATGCAGTTTTTATGCAGTTTTCGTGGGTTTGCAAATGTGGGCTAGTACCTTTAAAGTGTACTTGCTCAATTTTGCAATGTCTTTTTTTTAACCTCATGACTCATGTATAGTTTATCTTTTGAAAATGCTATATTTTGTATGTAATTTTACTCTTATTCTATCCATTTTGTGCGTGGACCCCTCAAGGAACGGGGCCATCCCACAAGACCGACACCCACGAGTCATACAGCCTACGAGTTCGACATTGAAAATAGGTCCATGAGTAATACAGTTCACGAGTCACAGCCCATGAGTTCGACACTATAAGTAAAAACAGCCCGCGAGATCGACAGATATAACACAGGGCTTAATGTGTCGGTCTCGTGGGCCTTGTCAGCTTAAGTGTCGAACTCATGGGCTGTTGTATGACTCGTGAGCTGTAGAACTCGTGGGCTGTATGACTCGTGGGTTTCGGTCTCGTGACGTGCACCCTTTTGTATGTGGACCCCTCGGTGAAACAGGTGCATGTTATAGGCTCAGCCAGGTCGGGAATCCACATCCGCATTATCAATCCTTATACCACGTGTAGTGCAGTTGGTTAATACACACTGCTTTTGTTTTCTTGTTGTTTTCATACACGGAAAGAAATACAGAAACAAACAAGACAATCACTGTTTGTGGAAAAATATGATTTGATATTTTCTGCAGTTTATATCACAGCCTCTTTACAAAGTATTACGCATTTTTTGCAAATATTTTGCTTATAAATATCATTTCCCCTCAATAATTCTTTATTATAATTTCCCGAAACACTCTTGGAAATTACACCGTCGTTGATTTCCCTACAAGTTACTTTCATGATGACATACACATATCACAGGAAGCATTTGTTAAATTTCATTATTTAGACTATTCTTTTAAAAAAGAAAGTCAAAGACTTTGGCAATTGGCGATGACCGTATCAAATTGGCAAGAGTCCTCTAAAACATCATCTTTCAAAATACCTTGAATAACAATGAAACAGAAGACGATGGTTAGTCTGTAGGGCTATGCAGCAACGAAGATCTAACATTCTACGTCTGGGCTTTCGTTAACCCCTAGTGCTTGAAAACAATGTCGATAACATTTGCATTTGAATAATTATGCTTTGAAAGCTTTAGTGTTCTTTTTTTTCTTCTTTCTTTTTCAGACAAAGGTATCAATTACAACTGTGTTCTGCATATTTTCAAGTTTTGACACAACCTACAAAAGTACATTCAGGTAATTATGATGCATACATTTTATGTTAACCCATGCAGTAACAATTGGTGTCTTTATGAAGCACTTGATAAGGCATACGCCAGAAGAAAGAATCCAGCACCAACAGAGTACAGTACCTTTAGGCCTAATTTATGAAAATGAATTATATATACATCTCAATCTCATACCGTATTCCCCCCTCCCCATTAAAAAAAAAAAAAAATATGGGACCCTCCACAATGGTGACTTTAAGAATCAATCTGAATACAATTTCAGGGTATGAAACTACAACTTATTACCCACATCTTACAGAAAATCCCATCAGATTTGCTTCAGTGGTCAAAGAGAAATGAGGATCTTTGCAGGGCAAGTCAGGAACCCCTTCCCTCCTAGTTCTGTCCATTGTGTTCACGCATGTTCATACATTAATATGCAGTCCCAAGAGCATCCAAGTGCTAAACTTGGAAGAAGCAGACCCATGGCATGCTTTACAACTATCCTCATTTCTCTGTGACCACTTAAGCAAATTGAATGGGGGTTTCTGGAAAGTGTAGGTAAGATGTTAGAATTGTGGACCCTGAAATTGCATTTAGACAGTTTAATCATACTAAAAATGACCAATGCGGATATCCAAAAGAATTGTTTTCGGACATACTGTATAGTGCCAGTCCATTCCTGACAACTTGTTAAATTACACGTCAATAAAAACTAAGTACGGTATTAGTATAGATGCTTTATACCCCACACGTATAGTGATTACACTTTGCCGCAGTCAGAGAGTTTACGCAAAATGTAATGTGTAGAGAAAATTCCCTTCCACTATGTGTAAGAGTAAATAACACGTTAAGACTACAGGAAGCAAAATCACAGCTTGGCTGAGTTACATACATTGTATAACTGATTACCACGTCCCAGGTTGGCCTCGCACTTAACCCTAATCAGGCCGGGCTTTTTTGGCTGTGCTAAAACCGGAGGGGGGTGGGGCGGATTCCCCCCCCCCCCCAGATCTCGGCCATCAGAGGTGTGATCGCGACGAAATTTGTCATGCGTGACACCCACATCAAAATCTACAAAATTGTGTCAAAAGATTTTTTGAAACAATCAATTATTACTTTTGATTAATTAATTATACAAATTAAGCAAAAGATCATATTTTAGCCTAATTAAAAACATTGAGAGTCTCCTTTTTGGTTTGTATATCTGTTTCAGTATATTCAACAGTTGTACATCACAAAAACTTCCAAAAGTCATTTCAATTCTTATATACTTTATTGTTTGCAGAATTTTTTATGTATTTCTCTGTTTCTCGACTTTTATTTTTTCTTTGTTTTTTTATTGGAAATTGTCACTGACCACTTTTCCACCATAATTAGCATGAAATTAATCAATAAAAGTGATTAATTGTAAAAATAATCAGGTTTTAATGACTTTCATGACAGAGTACAGTTTTCCATAGGAAATGTACACAACAAAATTCTGCCGTTTTGGGGTGACATGCCGTTACAAAAATGGGCGTGGCTTCGAAAAAAGTACACGCGTACGTTGTAAATTTGGTCTCAAAAGTTGCGCGAGACTTGAACAAAGAAAGTCAAGAAGCCTCGCGACGAGGCCTTCTCGCGTTACAGAATTACATTGTATAGCGCGAAACGTCGGGGGGGGGGGGGGGGCGGATTCTGCCCCGGCCCCTTTAGGATTAATGACGTATATACACGAAATGACAAGAATACAGCTTCCTGATTAGCTGTTGCTTTGGGAAGTTGCCATTCCAGCAAGATTTACTTTCTTAACATCTCTTATGAAATGGGGCCCTAGTAAAATTTCGACCGATTGTGATAACATTAAAGGACAAGCCAACCTTCATATACATTGTACATGTGGATTGAGTGAATGCAACAATATTAGTAGAACACAGCAGTGAAAGTTTGGAGAAAATCCAACAATCCGCTCAAAAGTAATGAATTTTTAAAGTATCTGTGCAATCACTGCTGGATGAGAAGACTGCTATAGTGTATGATATCACATGCGTATATAAGGAAAATAAGAAAAGAATTTCACAAAACTTTACTTTTTGAATAAAGTGCACATTTCTTCGACTTGTCACTGACGTATGTTATGGGTAATATTATTCCCCCTGCCTTCTGAAAGAGAGAATCGAGTGTTCTTTTGTTATGCGAGAAAAGTGAAAATATGTTGAATTTTCTTTACACTTTCTTTATATCGTTGTACACATGTGACATCACAAGCTATAGTAGTCTTCTCATCCAGCCGTGACTGAGCAGAAAATTCAAAAATTCATAACTTTTGAACGGATTGTCCGATTTTCCTCAAACTCTCATTGAATTGTTCTACTAGTATTGCTGCATTCACTCAACCCACATGTCTATGAAGGTGAACTTGTCCTTTAAAACTTCGCACAGTTCAAATTCCACTCATCTGAATCTGTTCAGTGGTTATGATGCTATGTTCTTTCCAGCGTCAGCGGCTCGATCTGCACCAGCAACAAAATGACATTACCTAAGAGTGGAGAAAGGCAGAGGTTTCAACCCGTAACTTCCCCGAGGTTGGGCTGAAGTCTCATCCATGTCCGCTTCATCACTCCAATCGAGATCCCTGGCCAGTATAGTCGATGCAAACGATCTGCCTCTTTCCTCGCGTTTTCGCATGACAGAAACCTGCCGGGGATAGGTTTCGGTTCCAGTCTCCGTTGTGTCTCGAATCAAGCAACAATAGAGTGTCTGCTTTAAGGAGAAAAAAGGTGTTTTACACTCGTGTTTTAGTTGGGTCTCCATCTCTGCTCTTGTTTTTGTCGTCGACATACTCGTAGTTCTCTTTACACTCACGCTCTTTACTCTCACGGCTCAGTGCCCATGCCTGCACCTCCCCAGATCCGAACATTTGGAAGAAGAAAGCCCCCACGAGGCTGAGGACCGCTGTCGTGTAGAACACCACGCGCCATCCTTTTGGGTCGCTCTATTAAAGCACGAAACACAAGTATACACAGGAAAAGAAACCCGAGTTAGGAGGAAGATGGCAACAGAACTGCAAGGTACACTGTGACAGAATCAACTGTATCAGGAAATATTCTGAAAAGATCTCTCCGGGGACTCTTTCTGTCGATAGAACCGAACGTGGCATCTTACACGTTGATAATATGCAAGTCAGCAATTGATGTTCGAACGACAATCTCGATATAATTCAGATTATATGAATTTTCAGCGGTTTCCTACTTCCTACCTACAGGCATACTATATTTGAATTCTATCTCTGTGTGTGTGTGTGTGTGTGTGTGTGTGTGTGTGTGTGTAAACAATTACACTAAATAAATAATGGGATAGACTTCGAGGCACATTCAAATATTTATATTAGGGTCATCAATTTTATATTGTGTATATACACATACATACATACATACATACATATAATTATCTTTTAAAAAAAATCTTCTTTTGTTGCTGAAGACATGTCGATGTTTTCAGAAACAAACTTTGATTTCGCCTACCTGGTCTTCGGTGATGAAGCCGACGATGATGGGACCAATGAAGCCGCTTGCGACAGATAGGCAATTGCCAACGGCGAACACGGTGCCGTTGAAACGGGGAGCCAAGTCCTGGGCGTTGACGAAAATCCCTGAGAATGTGACACCGATGCCGCAGATGCCCGTCGACATAAGGGCGATGACGAATCGGTGGCTGCAACCGACGTGGGGGACAGCGATCAGTGATCCTGCTGCGACGATGGCGCCTATAGAGAGAGAATGTGAGGTTGAAATAAATGAAGAGTGTCACTGCAAAATGGGCTAAGAGTCATTTTTTTCTATAGTAGGTCTTTCATCACTATTGAGCAGAATAAAACCTTTCCAATAATACCTCACTTGTAACAAAACACGGAACGTTCTTGAAGTTATGATTAAAGATATCCGCAGTTGTTATTATTTCTTTTGTTTATAGCAGCTCTAAATGCAAATATCTCCCCTCAACAAGAATGGAAATATGTAATCCGGATGAAAAAAATATATATGTAATCCGGATGAAAGATGTTATACGTGGCGGCAACAAAATCCCCTTAAGCAAAGTAGACTTTTTTCTTAATATCCTCCGAATTGCTCTCTTTAGTTTATAATACTGATATTTCTTCAGGTTACCGTACTGATCATGCTGAAGTTTCTCTTAGTTTAAATCTTGATGAGTTTAAACGGGTACCAGGGTTTTGGAAATCTAATAATACTTTATTGAAAAATGAAATGTATGTTCAAAAAATTAAAGAAATTATAAAAGATATAATTATATTTTATGCAAAGGGAACTGTCCAGTTTGATCACAATGGCAATGTAGTTGGTGAATGTCAGTTGACTGTTAATGATCAGTTATTTTTTGAAACTTTAATGATGACAATACGTGGGGAAACTTTTTCTTACGCTTCTCATATCAAAAAGCAAAATATCAACAGAGAAAAGGAATTGGAGAAAAACATAGAAGATTTAGAAGAAAAATTATTATTGTGTAATGATAAAAAAAATATTAGATAAAATAAATAAAGAGAAAGAAGAATTTGAAATATTACGCTTAAAAGAAAATGAAAGAATAGTAATGAGAAGCAGGATTAAGTGGATGGAATTAGGAGAGAAGCCCTCAACGTATTTTTTAACCTTGGAAAAACAGAATAATGTTAATAGACAAATTCGTCAGCTCTCCTGTGAAAATGATATTATTACGAATCAGTGTGATATACAGAAAGAAGTGTTTCAGTTTTATTCCTGTTTGTATGAAGAAAAAGAAACCACAGATGTAGATTTAGACTTGTTATTGTCATCTTCTGGTACACCAAAATTATCACGACAAATGTCGTTATCACTAGAAGGTCCCTTAAATGAAGAAAAGATATACTCTGTTAAAAAATATGAAATGTAATAAATCTCCCGGATTAGACGCTTTTACCGTGGAGTTTTATCGTGTTTTTGGAAGGAAATTAAATCTTTTTTGTTAAATTCCTTAAATTATGCTTATTTTTCAGGACAAATGTCGGCTGCACAAAAATTGGGAGTAGTCACATTAATTCCAAAAGCAAATCAACCCCGACAGTTTTTAAAGAATTGGCGCCCAATTTCTTTATTGAATGTAATATATAAACTGGCATCTGGTTGTATAGCACACAGATTTAAGAAATTTTTATCATATTTGATACATGGAAATCAAACCGGATTTTTCGAAGGCCGATACATTGGTGAAAATATTCGTTTACTGTATGATATGCTTTTATATACAGAGTTACATGATATACCAGGTTTGTTACTTTCAATTGACTTCGAAAAGGCTTTCGATTCTGTGTCTCATAAGTTTCTTTTAAAGTTTTAGATTTTTTCAATTTCGGCCGATCTATGAAAAAATGCGTTCAATTGTTTTATAACAATGCTACTTCCAGTGTTTTAGTGAATGGTTATTTTACAGATAGATTCAAAATAGAACAGGGCTGTCGGCAAGGGGATCCCTTATCACCCTATCTTTTTCTGTTCGTCAGTGAAATTCTTGGAATTACGATTAGGCACACGAATTCTGTAGTTGGGTTGCAAATTAACGAAAATTTTTTTAAAGTATTACAATACGCAGATGACACACTTTTAACACTCAACGGATCAGATCAAGATCTAAAAGATGTTCTTGAGATTTTTGATAATTTTGCTAATATATTGAACTTAGGAATTAACCCCAGAAAGACTAAAATAACATGGATAGGAAAGAATCGGAATTGTAGAACTAAATTATGGGAAGATTGTAATTTTGACTGGATTTTTCAGGGTAGGTACTTTAGGTACCTGGGAATAGAATTTTCAGTTAAATTACATGAAATGGTTGAACAAAATTACCGTGAAAAAAAATGAAAGATATTACAAATACACTGACCTCCTGGTCTAAACGATCACTTACTGTTTTAGGAAGAGTTACTGTAGTTAAATCATTATTGATGTCAAGATTAAACTATTTGCTGTTATCACTTCCTGAACCAAATTTTAAAACATTGACAGATATAAATCGTTATTTTTATTCGTTTATATGGGAAAATAAACCCGATAAAATAAACAGAAATCAAATGTGCCAGCTATATTGTCATGGTGGTACTAAAATGATTGATATTTTCATGCATGCTGAATCTCTTAAAATATCCTGGATCAGAAGGTTTATTTGTGATCCACAGATTGAAAATTACACGTTCCACATGTTCCGTTCTTTCTTGCCCCAACCAGTATCGTTCAATCTATTTATGGGGTCATTATACTACAAAAAAACAAAACTTGCCAATGTAATGCTGAATGATTTTTGGAAAGAGGTACTTCTGGCTTTTTCAGAATTTTTACAAATTAATACACATGATAATTTGGCAAGCCATCCTCTTTGGAATATTCCTTTGATTAGAATGAATAACAACACTGTATATTTTAAGTCCTGGTGTGAAAAAGGTGTACGTTTTATAAATGACTTGTTAGATAATGATGGAAAATTTCTTTCATATTTTGAATTTCAGAGGAAGTTTGGTATACAAACTCACTGTCTTCAGCACGGTGGATTGTGTACTTCTATCCAATCATTTGCAAAAAACTGCATGTCGGAGATGACAGAACCTTTTATTCCTCATGGTTTAGATGTAATATTGAAACATAAGGAAGGTTGTTCTGATATTTATCAAACGTTGTTAAAACACGCGTCAAAACATTGTAACAGTTTTGCAAAGTGGAGTAGTATGTTGGATCTTGATGATGAAACATGGTCTTTATACTGTTTAATTCCCCTTCAATCAACTATTGATATTGATATGAGTGGTTTCAATTTAAGATTCTCAATAGAATATTAAATATGAAAGACGCTCTTTTAAAATTTGGTTGTGTAACAGATAAAAAGTGTACGTTTTGTAACAGTAGTGAAGAAACCATAATGCCTGCATATATTCTGTTCATGTCCTTATTCAATAATATATGGAATAAGTTTGAGCGATGGTTACTCCTGAAGATAGATAAACAAATTGTATTTACAAACCAGCATAAGTTATTTGGATTTTATGGTCTTTACAACAGTGCATTAAACTGTATGATGATTGTTATAAGAAGAGAATTTTTTTTCATCGAAATTAAAAAAAAAACCCGTTCCGTCCGTCATTCAAACATATAATATCTGAGATAAAATGTTATCTTGAGATGGAAAAATGTATAAGTCAAATGAATTGTAGAGAAAAGAATTTTGTGAAGAAATAGGCTTTATTTATTTAGTGTTTTTGAATATTTAATTGAAATTACATTACATTTAAAGTGTTTTCAAGGTTGTTTCTGCCAATAAAAAAAAGAATAATATAAATGATATGTTGTTAAAAATTCAAAGAAATTTTGTTATTATATGTACAAGTGCAGTAGGCCACTGTTTGTTGATAATTGAATTATTATTCTGTTTTCCTGTGGAAGGGGGGAAAAAATAATGGAAATAGTTCATTTTGCAATTAACTCCTCATAATATGGAGTTATATCTTACAGGAAGTATAGGTTTACAGCGAGTTGTGTAGACCTAACTGTTAAATCACAGTGATGCTCTCGACTAACCCTGCCAATAGCTTTAGAATTTTATAAAACTAAGAAACCGGCCAAAACGAAACTAAACGATCAAACAAAATGCTTTATATTTTTTTTGCACTTTAACAGTAATAATGGAGATGGTATTAAAATGAAGCTACATTTGAGGGAATAATCATGTTGTTAGGATTTTCAATTATATTTTTAGTTGGGAAGTCCCTATTTCGAAAAGAAAATAGTGTACAATAAACTGATCAACAACAAAAAAGAGAAAGGTGATAAAGAATATTATGTTTTCATTATAACGAATGTGCAAGGCTGTGTGTCATATATATACAAAAGATTAAAAAAAATGATATAGAAAAGCAAAGCGGTTAAACAAGAAGAAACAAGATGGCGTGTCGTTAGTACCTATATTGATCATTAGTTTCCTCGTGTGCGTCGTGGTTAAATAGTTCGAATGTATCACGTGATCACACAGGCAGGACGTCAGCACCATCGAAAGAAACATCGAACCGTATGGTAGCGCCCCCAATAGGCCGATCTAAAAAACAAACAAACAAATCAGCGAAGAGTATACACTCTTAGATGGATGATAAAATGTTTATAATTTTTACCAGTTTTTCATACTCTGGTGCACTAAAAAAAGTTGAAAAGTAATTATTTTGGACGGTTAGTTATTCCAGCTGTATTCGGATCAACGAATATTGTATGTCGCCTTTGTATGACAGATCTCATTTTGTATTATTGAGAGAAAACAACGCTTTACATTTGAAAAAAAGAGAAAAGAATCCAGAAATCAAATCAAGTCAAATCAAAGGAAATCAATTAGTATTGCCTCTTGTAGGCATGCTGAACTGAGAAATTCAAAAAACTTTTTTTCATACTGTACAATTCTCATAAACATGATACTTATTGGTCGTTTAATTTTAAGCCTCCTTCTCCAATACATTATTTTGAACTTGGATCGAAGTTTCCTTTCAGAGTCTGTCCTAAAGAAAAACTAACCATAAAGTGGGATACAGAGAGAAGGGGAGGGAGAAAGAGAGAAAGGGAGAGAGAGAGGGAGAGATTGAGCAAGACTATGAGAGAAGGCAGAGCTTCAAATAAAAGAAAAACTCCATGTTTCACCGAACTCACATTAATTGTATCCAGTCTGAGAATGTGCCTCAAGAACAGCGGGATGTTTGTCATCAGCGTGAAAATGACAAAACCGGCCAGGGTTACCATGACGACGTTAAATGCTGCTGCCCTCAGCGATGTCAGGATGGCACACATTGGTATCGATGGCTTCTAAATAGAAACAACAGAGATAAACGATCTCAAAACGTTTTGTTGGTTGGTTTGGTTTGGTTTCACTTTTCCCCTCTGAGAGAATGGCTGGATAGCCCATATTAAGCTGCACTAAGCTGGTCTTACATGGGGTTCAGTTGGACGTGAAGAGGGACACACTTCACCAGATTATACACTCTACTCTTTGCGATGAGTGAATGAAGTGGGATTTTTACGTGCATGAGTTGTGACCAGAGGTCTGTGGTTGTGACTCTCTCATACATGGCAGTGGCGGATCCAAAGGGGGCGCACCGGGCGCGCGCACCCTCTTTATTTTTTTTAAACAAAAAAGAAAAAAAAAGAAAAAAATAGGGGTGGGGAGCCCCCTTTAATTTTGAAAAGGCGCCTCTCCTCTACGAAATTCCTGGATCCGCCCCTATACGGGACCTCCATTTTATGTCCTATCCAAGGGACAAAGACTCAGAGTGTTTTGTCTCTTTCTGGAGGGAACGGTGTGATTACACTCAATATTGCTCAGTAAGAATCGGAAATCGAACTCTATTGTCCTTTTGGATCTGGAGGCAGACGCGCTACCGACTGAGCCAATTCGCCGTTAGGGTTTGATATGCAAAACTGGACCCAATTTACATCGTGTACATCACATATCTAAAATTACGTTTGCGCAGAACGGAGCAACGATTAAATTATTCACTTAACATTGGGGCACTGTCGTTTCGGCGATGAGAATGATGATGAAAACTTCGATTTTTTTTTCTTCCTTAAAATTGATTTCCGAGTTTGGCTAAGCAATGTTGTTTTTAACCATACCGCCCCTCTGGAAAGAGGCAAAAATACTTAGTGGTCTGTCCCTAGGATATTAATAACGACAAAAGTGTGTGAAAGAATCACACCCCACGCACGTATAACATCCCACTCCACTCATTTAGAGTAAAGATCAGGGTGCTAACCCGGTGAAGTGGCCCACCTACCTACCCACACAAGATCATCTTCGTAAGAGGCTATAGCCCTTTAAAAATAGATAAGAAAAAAAAGAATGGCTGATTTATTACTTTAGTCTTGTCTCGGAGGGACATTACCTTGGCATTGCTAAAGGCACCTATTGGGCCCTGTCTTTCATCAAGGATGGGCTAGAGGGGGGGGGGGGGGGTGAAAGGATTAAACATCTTGTGTATGATTCTAATCCAGTATCTCATGTTAAAATGCTCAGAGCCTATCCACTCTACCACCACCCACTGTTCTCAAACTGGTCTTTAGTAATCATCAGTTATCGCTAGCCTGAATTATTACAATCAGTGGGCATACAACAGAATCTCTGCCTATTCATAAAGTACTGACACAATGCTAAACTGTCCTGGAAAAGTAGTAAAGAGAATCGTATTGGAGGTCGGCACTTTTCTGATGCAAACACATGAACGTTATCCCACGACACTGAAGAGTTTCGACAATTCGTTGCACTGAGAGTCTGAGATATTTCCATGAATAACCTTGCGCTTTGTGAGAACAGTTGTTGCAACATTCCACAGATGCGTATTCTTAGCTAGGGGTGATGTTCGTTATTTCGGAGGTTCGTTAGGCCGAAAATTAAAAGAGGATGTGTACTTTCGAACTTTCGGAATTACGAACCTTATTTCGATTACGGATTAACGAACCCTCGGAATCCCGTACCCTATTTCATTTTCGGATGAACAAACCTTCGGAATAACGAACCCAATTTCACTTTCGGATTAACGATCATTCGGAATAACGAACCCTATCTCTGATTCTCTGAATAACGGACCTTATTTCATTTCCTTTAAAAAAAAAAACACGAACCTTTGGAATAATAAATCTTAACTCATTTTCGCAACAACGAACATTCGGATTAATGAACCTTGGGCATACCGAACCTTCGGAATAACGAACCTTCGGAATGACTACTGTAACTATTCTAGAGGCATCATCGAAATACTACTTACATCTTCATCGTTCGTCTTTCGACAGCGCTGTGTTTCGATAATGTGTCTCTCCCTGGCCGATATGCAAGGGTGCTGGCTTGGCTCTTCGTAAATAACGAAGCACCAAAGTACTACCAGGAGTAGCGTACACGACCCTGGTGGGTTGAAAAGAGGTTAAGAATTTATATCAAATTAAGTACAGTGTTGAAGAGAAAAATAAGGTTTTTTTTTTCGTCAGTATGACATTATATCCTAATTAAAATGAAATATCCGCACTCAACTTTTGACAAACGTAGCGGCAAGAGTGTGAAAGAAAATCTGTTGTGGAGCAGCAAGAAAATGAACAAAATGAACAAGTTGAACTATTGAGATTGTTTTTAAAGATAATATAAGGTTTTGGTACCTCAAAAGTTTCCCTGAATTTCCTTGTCTTAGTTTGTGTTTCAGGTTAAAGTGCCTTTCATATAACTAACACTGTGAGACTTACTCGCCCAAAAGTGCTCCCATGTCTTAGTAATCATGCAATAATGGTTTCGTACAATACGTGTACATGTATATTGATTGTCGCGGTACCGCGTCGAGTCAAACTAACGGCTCGTTCGAATTTTTCAGAGCCCGCTCTGCTCTGGTACGAAACCATTGTTGCATGATTACTAAGACATGAGAGCACTTTGGGGCGAGTAATTCTCACAGTGTTAGTAATATGAAAGGTACTTTAACCTGAAACACAAACTAAGACAAGGAAACTCAGGGAAACTTTTGAGGTACCAAAACTTTATCTTTAAGAAAGCAAACTAATATTTCAAAGTTAAACCAACTATCGAATGACGAAAGGTCCTCTTTTTTAAAGTTTTGAACAGTTTCGGGCTAGATATGGTGCTTGATTTTTTTAGAGTATTTTTCGATCGTTCATGCAATCCACTTAGAGAGAGAAAAAAACCCAATATTGAACATGTTGAAAGAGAATCAATGGATGATAACGAAATAAAGACACAACAAAAAGATGCAACATCTAATTTGCTTAAAAGGACCAAAATAATACCACTATGTCGAAACATACGCCGAAAATTATGCAACAAAATATTTCAGAGACACTCGTTTTTGCGGTTCACCATGTATAGTCCTTAGAAGGATTGTTGGAATGACAGGAGAAAGATAGAATGAGTAGGAGTATAGTCCTTAGAAGGATTGTTGGAATGACAGGAGGAAGATAGAATGAGTAGGAGTATAGTCCTTAGAAGGATTGTTGGAATGACAGGAGAAAGATAGAATGAGTAGGAGTATAGTCCTTAGAAGGATTGTTGGAATGACAGGAGGAAGATAGAATGAGTAGAAGTATAGTCCTTAGAAGGATTGTTGGAATGACAGGAGAAAGATAGAATGAGTAGGAGTATAGTCCTTAGAAGGATTGTTGGAATGACAGGAGAAAGATAGAATGAGTAGGAGTATAGTCCTTAGAAGGATTGTTGGAATGACAGGAGAAAGATAGAACGAAAGTCGGATAAGAGGTAAGAAATTGAGTAGGAGTATTCTTTCTTTCTTGAGTGAAGTCCTGAAAAGGACTGTGAACCAAGGAGAGTAGAAGAGTATGGAATTCCATATTTCCATATTTCCATACTTCCATACTCTTCTACTCTCCCTGGTTCACAGTCCTTTTCAGGACTACACTCACTCAAGAAAGAATATTCTTACTCAATTCTCACCTCTTATCCGACCTTTCTTTCTATCTTTCTCCTGTCATTCCAACAGTCCTTCTAAGGACTATACATGGTGAACCGCAAAAACGAGTGTCTCTTATGTACTACACCATGCAAACACCTTCATTCAAAAATATTTCAACCACCTTATTCTGAAAATAAATAGGAAGAAACATTTAAACAAAATTTAGACTGGATCAATATATACAATATCCCTTATAGATCTACCCTGAATCAAAGACTTCGTTATTTTCAATATATATCCTGCACACAAATATTGGTGTTTATAAATCACTTTTTCCAATGGGGATCTCTATGACAGACCTCTGTACGTTTTGTTCGAGCTCCACAGAAACAATGCGATTGTTGCGACACGGATTGTCGCCCCTACACGGATTGTCGCCTCCTGCTCGGGACGACAATCCGTGACGGGCGTTGGCGGCACGGATTGTCGCCCGCCCTCGAAGCACATTTTGCTGGGTAATATCGTTCTGGACACAATAATTGAAATATTAACACATAACTTACATGGCTATATCCATGCAAACATGCCATGTAAAAAGTCATGGTGAGGTTTCAAGGAAGTGTGTATGTGCGCGTGCACATGATAATTTAGTGTCCGTTTGTGCGTGTGTGTGTGTGTGTGTGTGCGTGTGTGTGTGTGTGTGTATTTATGTATTTGGGTTGGTGAATGTGGGTGTGGGATGATTTAGGTTTTGTTTAATCAGGGGTTGGTGGGTTGGGGATTGGATTTGAAGGATAGTTATAAATGGTATGACAGATGTTGGTAGGATTTAATATTTAGGATAGATGTAGGCCCTAGATTTGTTTCGGTTGGGGAGGGGAGGGGGTGGTCGGGTTTTTTTATGACTGATTTCATTCTAGATTTGGGAAATGCATTTGTGTTTTTTTTTAATGTATATGCCCTTGTAAGTAAGAAGGTGTCACATGATCCAAACCAATATATTCAAGGAATATAGGTTTGGTAGGGCCCTACATGTCAAAACTTTCTCGTGAAGAAATTATTAGTAGGGTTGGTCTATAATCGAGTTATCTATGTTGAAGTAAGATTATTTGTGGTATAAATTGACAAATGGACTTGTTTGTGTTTCGAATTGCCATTTGTAACTTTTTTTTTTGTTCATGTTACACCCAGAATGATTTGAATGAAATCAATAAATATCAAGGAAAAAAGTGTTGAGTTGGTTTATTTGCATTATGAGGATTTGTTTGAGTGTTTGTTGGTGTTTGTTTGTATTACGTATGTATTAGCGGTGTGCAATGGCAGTTCGTTTGTGCTAAAATCAACTAACGATTGACAACTTTTTTAGGGCGTGTGGAAATTATTCGATCATGCATAAATCATGCCAAACCTATTCTGGGACAACGAATAGTGGTATGGACGTTCTAGTTTATAAGACTGATGGAAGTAAATGACTGCAGTGAAAATTGAACAAAGACAAATAACATTTGGGGAGGGTACTAGTACTAGGTGTTTCAAAAAACATTTCCCACTTTTGATTCTTAATAATTCAAAAACTATATATCAGATAACACTGTCATTGATATGAATGATAGCTGAATAGTGTACAATTTGGTTGAAGGTGGTTTAGATATGAAAGCATAAATAAGTTTCATGAAATCCATGATTAATTTCACAGTTAGGTTCCAGACTTTGCTCTATTTTCAACCCTCTGTACAAAATTTCACTTTGCACAGGGGTCAATGGGTGTGTATGGGAGTGTGTGGTTAACACCCTGACAATGGTCCTGAACAATGACCAGGGTTTGAATGCTTCATTATTCATTCATGAGAAATTCCACTATCACAGCTAATCTTTATTCAGCCTCTGGCAGTATCTGTGTAAAGTCAAACGCCTGTCGATACTGTCGTTGAGTCGCGTCAGTGCTCTCCCTACTTCTGAAAACCAAAATTACAATGAATACCTTCTGTTCTATTGTAAACGTGGTGACAGGAAGTAAAGAAAATCAATTAGAGTATACACTTGTGTATATGGAGCCTTGAATAAATCTACTCTGAAACAAATCGCCCCAATGATAAATGCTGCTGAACTCTTTACCAAAAATGATCTCTTTTTATCGAAAAAGCGAAAAATTTGTCAGACTATTTGATTAGTAGACAGTTGTATTAAAATGAGGAACTTTAGATCATTTATGCTTATTTATATCCCAAATTTAGTGATATGTCAGAAGCAAAATTTGAAAATGATTGC